>NC_133619.1:505794190-505966690 GCF_048593235.1 Sminthopsis crassicaudata
GATTCAGCCAGTCACTCATGATGTTGCCATGGCAACTTCCATGGAGGGCTTTTAGATAGAACCCCTGGCTGATGTTGCTCCTAGTGATACCTTAGAAAGTCTGGGAGCAAGAGAAAAGTGAGAATATTACTTGACATTTTTATAATAGAATCAGCATAGCTCTAAGAAAAACAAATAAATTCCAGACCAATTTTGATAGAAAACTATGTAAATAAGGGGTGGATAACAGATGTAATAGGCATTTATACAGCTATTAAAATAAGGCAATAAATGTAACATTTTAACACATTATTTTAAATGCACATTTTAATATGTAAGTTTTATGTATTTCTTATTTTTTTGACAATACATTCATTATTAATATTTCTAAGAGACATTAAAAATATATTGCTGCCATAGAAGTCAGCATGTACTTCTAAGTCTCAAATTAATACATGATTTTAAGCTTTGAAATGTCCTTTAAGGAAAAAAAAACCAGCAACCTTGAGAAAAATCCTTCAGGCTCTATTGGTTTCCTTTGGAGAAGAAAATTTAAATCCAGTCAAAAATGCTGTACTTCTATCTTCAAATATAGAGAAAATGTCATTTAAATTAATTAACATAACATAAACATGGAGGTTTAGCATATGGGCTTTTGACATCACACTATTAGCTTAGACTATTTCTTTTAAAAAACATTATCCTTAAAGGGACACAAAATAATAATAACTGGCTTTACAAAGGGCTTTAAGGTTTGCAGAGTGATTTGGAGAGATTTTCTAATTTTATCCTCAAGACAACCTTATGAAGTATCACTACTGATATTGTTATGCTCACTTTATCTATGAGGAAATTGAGCCTGAGAAAAGTTAAACAACTTATTCATGATCACTCATCTAGGACTCCTACAACGATTTTATTGTTAAGAAGCAATATGGTAATGGATTCAGAAGACTAGGTGTGTTCTTCAGATCCTTTATATTATTAGGCTCTGAGGATACCCTAGTAGAGGCAACCTCTGTGAGAGACACTACCAATTATCTAAACTTGCAATATTACCCAGATAGGAACCACCAGATCTCTAGTTAGGGCAAAGAAGGAAGGATTCCCGGAGAAGCTCTGGCTTCTGTGGGGTCCTTCAGAGTTCTCTTGATTTATGTGCCCTACCACATGGAGAAAGAACTCAGTATTCACTAGAGTGTCAATCACCCCCAACATGCATGGCCAACATGACTTACTGGACTGATTCAGATGAGGCATTAAGCCAGGAACAAATTTCAGCTTTGCTCTTTTCCACTGGGACTGTGTGTCTCATTATTGCCCTTTAGCTGGCCTCTCCTCCAGTTTTCATTCATGTGATTTCCAGCTGTACCAGTATCCTTCTTCCTTTGCTGTCCTGTTGTTTTATTTCGCATACCTCTAAGCTCTGCTGCCTTAGCTCCCTGTTCACTTCTCTCCAAGGTCTCATCATCCCACTGCTACTGACTGCTGCTGTCAGAAATCCTCAAGTTATTGTGGCCCCTTCTTGTCAGTCTCTTTCCTCAGCTTGTCTTCCCAAAATAGAATTCATTATTTTTCCCCAAACCCAACTTTTTTTCAAACACACTTATTTCAATAGAAGGTACCTTCATCTTTCCATTTTACCAGGTCTGGAACCTCAGAAGTATTCTTGACTTCTCATCACACATTTCTAATCAGTTGTAAAATTTCACCATTTCTATCTCACAACATCTTGCATCCAACCTTTTCTCCCCACTCACCTTATTTCAAATTCTCATCACTTCTCACCAAGATTATTACAACAGCTTCCTAACTAGTCTCCTTGCTTCATGTCTTTCATAGTCTATCCTACACATTGCTGTCAGTGTTTTCCTTCAGTACAGACCTGACCATGTAACTCCCCTACTTAGTTAATCTTAGTCATTCTCTATGCCTCTAGGATAAAAAAAATAAACTTCTCTGTGTAAATGTGAAAGTCCTTCATAAATTGTCCCCATTCAAAATTTTATTCTTTGTTCCTGATTCTGTCACCTAACCAAATTACTCTAATTGCCAAAACTTCTTTCTACACCTTGGTCTGATGATACAAATACCTAAAATGAACTTACTCCTGAACAATATTATTGTGTGATGCAGAACTATAAAAAGCTCTGCTCAAGACAATGAGCCAAGACGATCCAAAAGGATTCATGATGAAAAATGCTATTCTCTTCCAGTGGGGGAAAAAAAAAACAGACTGAAGCAGACTGTCTTTTTTCTTCCTTCCTCAATCCTTCCCTCCTTCCTTCCTTGCTTCCTTCCTTTCTTTTCTTCTTCCTTCCTTTCTTTTTCTCTTTCCCTTTATCCTTTTTTGTTTGAATATTCTTATACAAAATGATTAATGTGAAAATGTTTCACATTGATTGCACATATATAACATATCAAATTGCTTACCATCATGACAGAGATGAAGAATGATAGAATTTGAAACTAAAAACTAAAAAAAAATTTTAAATTATTTTTACATATAACTTGGGGGAAATGATATTTTTTAAAGGAGCTCTTGAGGAGGATCATCAGCACTCATCCTCTATCCCAACAGATATCAGAACAAGAGAAATTGAATTAAAATCACAAGAGGAGTGAATTCAATTAGATAGAAAGAACTCATCTCCCAGCAGTGACATTACTTCTGGGAGTATTCTAAGGAAATCATAAAGGACCCACATGTGCAAAAATATTTATAGCAGCTCTTTTTGTGGTAGCAAAGAATTGAAAAATGAGTAGATCCCCATCAATTAGGCAATGGCTGACCAAGTTTTCAAGTATATGAAGGTAATGGAATATTACTGTTCTGTAAAATTGATGATTTTTTTAAAAAGCTAATTTTAGAAAGGCCTAAAAAGATTTACATGAACTGATGCTCAGCAAAACAAGTAGAAGCAGGAATACATTTCACACAAAAACAGCAAGAATGTGCAAATGATCAATTGTGAAAGACTCAGTTTTTCTCAATGGCTCAGTGTTTCAAAACAATCCTATAGTCTTTGAACATAAAAGGACATCTATATACAGAAAAAGAAATAAAAAGACTGAATGTAAATAAATACATGCTCTGTCCATTTCTTTTTTTCTGTTCTTTATCTCCCTCATGGATTTTCCCTTTTGCTCTGATATTACTCTCCCAAAATGATTCATAAAGCAATGTGTATTTAAATAAATAAATAAATAAATAAAAGAGCTCATTATTGCAACTATAAGGAATAACAATTATGAGGATACAGAGAACTCTGGAAAGACTTTTAGTATCTGATGTAGTGTAAAACAAAGAAAACAAAATAAGAAAAATTGTATATGGATATGTATATATGTGTATTATATAAGTATATATAGTATAAAACAAAAGAAAATAATATTAGAAGACAACAGAATTAGAACAAACATAAGAACCAATAACAGCTCAAAAGGATACATAATTAAAAACCTTTCCTTTTTCTGGTAGAGAAGTCACTAACTTTTTCTTGTGTCTATACTTCTTCTTTCAGTTTTTATTTCATATAGATGGTTTTGTTGTTGTGTTTTATGTGTATATACATGTGTGTATATGTGTATTTATATTATGTATTGTGGTGTGTGTATGTATATTTATGTGTTTTATATATACATATATATGTCTATGTGTATTTATACATGTATATATACAATACATGTCCTGATAATGTAAATACCTGGACTAGTGACCTCTTTCAGCCTATATGATTTGAACTGATTATCTCTCTCAACGTAAAACTTTTTTTACTCATCTCTCCCAATCATAATGGTAGAGGCAACAGCAGATAGGAAGCAAAAATTTGGGGATTTTCTGTTGGTTATTATTGTTGTTGTTTTTAGGACTATGATCAATAAGGTAGAAGAAATATGATTGTTAGAACTTGAGTCAGGAATAATAAGCATTAAATGCTGCCTTTGGTGTTTAACAGTTATGTAATCCTGAGGAAGTCACTTAACCTTAATAAACACTTGATCCATAAATCAATCACTTACCAAGCATTTGTTAAGCATACACTGTCTGCCAAGAACTGTGCTAGAGACATACAAAGATAAATATAAAGCAATCTTTGCCCTCATGGAGAGTATATCCTATATCAAACAAATGCCTGGGACTTAACTACTGAGTTATAGAGGATTGTGATCTGCTGGAAGTAGAAAAGGAATAGTTTCCTACACTGGCAAAATAGCCAAATACCTGTGAGTGATAGATAACTGGTGGAATAAAGCAAAAGGCATTTTCTTCTTGAAGCTGAATTGACATATTTCCAACAGTTTTAGAAACTACTCTCCTCTCCCATGTACTCAGTGGCTACACTCAACCAATAAATCTTCTATAAGAAAGAATCTTCATCAGCATCACACTTAAATCTCAGTATATTATTGAGTCAAAGCCTGCCTGCTGAACTTTAATCTGCAGTTTTCTTTTGTCCATATGGAACAATCATAAACATTATTTATTAGTGTATCAGGCAGCAGTTCACTGTAAATTCAAATAATGATGAGCCATGGTTTTAAGATTCACTTGGGCAGAGCAGTGAGAGATGCTATCTACTGGTTCAATAGGAGAGATTTGGTACTGAAGTTTAAGAGTTCAGTATTTATCTGCACTATCCATAGTCATGTCAGAAATTCTATGAAAATGGGTTTTCATTGTAGGACAGGATCAAATCACTCTTTCCCAAAGTGAAATTCATAATCAAAATGCACTGTATAAGGAATAAAGATTGTTTCATTATTCAATTATCTTCATGTAGTTAGCAGTCATTGTCATTGAAGGTGAATTCTATGTGTTTTTCCTGAAATGTTTAGCATAGGAAATGCCTAAACAGCAACCTTAATTTTTCCAGGATTCCCATTCCTTCAACTATTGAAATCAGTTGCATATATCTTCCTTGCAGTGAATGGAGCCAACAATAAATCAGGAAAAATGTATTCCTCAGGTACCTGGTTCTTTGTTATAGGTAGAATGTCATTGAATCAATGGAGGGGGCTAGTCTGAAGAGCTAGAACTGTAGGTCTTGGTATTTGGCACTGCTACCACTTGCTGGAAAATCACTAAAGAACCCAGACAAAGCAGTAGCAGCATCCTGTATTCTGTTCATCTTATTAGAGAGACCATATTACATCACCCAACTTGAAACAGATAGCTCTGGACAAAGATTGACTGTATGATCCTATATCTACCATTGCAATTATTGTATGACCCAGTAATATGTGTAAAACTGCTTTTCTAAAGAAGCATAATGAGTAAATGTATTAGGCAACTTGCTGCTACCGAATATTATTGGTCACTTATTTTTCTCACCATTTCATGCCTGCCAAAGACTCCATTCAATCTAATTTTTATGAACAAAGACCTCTAGACATATGGTCCATGAAGACTCATAAGACCCAATGGTTAGACTGCTAGTTGGCTGGCTCAAGAATTTCTAAGGTTATACCATATTCTGTTCCCTATTCTCATCAGAAGCTTCAAAGAAATGAAAAGGGATACAAACAGACTTCATAACAATTCTAGCTATTGAAAATTGGAATTGGTGAGTTGTCCCATCTCAAAGACTATATCCAAGCAAAAACCACATTGCGTTTTAAATATATTGTAGCATGATTTTTTTTTTTCAGTTTCATTCGCCCCCTCTCCTGCCCCCATGGGCCAGGCAGCCACTAAGACTCCTTCTATCAGAGATTCTGTGAAAATGGGTGTTCATTGGATGACAGAATAAAGTCACCCTTTCCCAAGGTGATGCTCATAATCAAAACACTGTATAAGGGATAAAAATTGTTTTATTGCCCAATTATCCTCATGTAGTTAGCATTCATTGTCACTGAAGGTGAATTCTGTGCAATCAACATTTGCTTATAGCTTTTTCTCTGAGCACTTGAGAAGCTTTAAAAAAAGCATGAGTGCAATATGATTCTACAACCAAAAAGTTGGCAGTCAAGATCAGTGCCAGCCATTTGTTGATTTTCAGTGTCAGCTCTGACAAAACCAGTAACAAATAGCATTCTCTGCTGAGGATGATTGGCAGACAGAGGGGTCCTTGCCTCCATGCCATCCTGCCATCTCGAAGTTGAGAACTTCAGGTAACTGACATAAAACTGAGTAGATGCTCATATGACTTATTCTGCCTAAATTGGTTCAGATTTCTGACTGACACAAAATTGCAAACAATAAGCCCTTCATGTCATCTAGATAAGCAATAATACTCTTTGATGAGATTCCTTAATGTTGTGTGCTGAGAACCTTAAGCAAAGGAGCAAAGCAGCTGATCTGGCTACTGATACCATAAATCATATGGGCTTAGAAGGGGATTAATTCACGTTCCTATCTTCCCAATCTTTTTACACTTTTCCTCCCCTCAATCTATTTTATGACCCAGATGCATTGGGCTACTTGCTATTTCTGAAGCACAACTGGTTATCTCCTGTCTCCATACCTTACTATTGCCCATCTCTGGAACACTCTCCCCCTCCCTTCACCTCCTTCTCTTAGTTGTCTTAGATTCCTTCACGACTCAACTCAAATATTGCTTTCTTTAGGAAGCCTTCCCCTTTACCTATTGATGGGATTACTTTCTATCTATATACATACATCTAATTATGTTTGTATTACTGCCCCCCATTAACGTGAGAGCTCCTTAAAAACAGACAATTCTTATCTTTTTTATTTTCAGTGCTAAGCACAGTAACTGGCACATAGTAGGCATTTAATAAATGCTTTTTTGATAGACCAAAGAAAGCCTAATACAAAAGCAAGGAATAGAGTGAAAAATGATTGACATCTTTGACACCTCACCACCACAAAACTATGAGATAGAATCAGCAAGCTGTGATTTTAGTTTAGTAAACCAGCTGTTTCAGAGGTCTCAGGGAACCAGTTTTCATCAAAGTTGAAGCTTAAGAGCACTTAAAAGAGATTCCACAACTTTCTTTACATTTCATAGTTTGGTTTTACCCTGGACCATTCTAATATTTTCTTTACATGAATGTCTGAGTCAAGAAAGAGATTTATTGAGATATGAAAAGTGGTTCCCACAGTCTACAGATTGATAGACTTACTGGAATGAACTCTTTTTTGCCAACTTTTTATTTATTCCTTTTTTATCACATTCTTATTCCTTCAGATATCATTTCAATGGAAAGCCCAGGAAATTACATAGAATCCTATTCATGTAGTATTAGTAATTATGTATTTGTAGGAATCCCTTCTTGCTCTATTACAGAAGATACATGAGCTATGAACAAGTCCTAGGCCTTCTAATTATGCAAATACCAAAGTACATTTGCTTTTATTAGATCTAAGTCTGGGAACTTATACCAGAAGACATCAAAATCCATCTCTGATTTACAGAAGAAACAAGAGAGTTGCTGAGGTATATAGCTTTTATATAGTGGCACACAGGTCATGTTTGTACAAATCTTTTTGGTCTTTTGGCTCCAAGGCCAAAACTCTCTCCATTATTCTATACACACTCTTTACACAATTTTTAATGCATCATCTATTTATTTACCTCCAAACCCGTTTCATTTCCCTATCAGACTGTAAGTTCCTTGAGGGTAGGAACTCCTTTTTAATATTTTGTTTGCATCTCTAGTGTTTTGGCAATAGTATATACTGAAACACTTGATTGAACAATGGCTATTAAATTCTAAGTTGTGACTGTAAGCATATTAGAATGTTTTAACCAGAATTTTAATTATTTGTGATCTCTATTTTTTAGAACCCTGAGGACTCTAGAGTTTTCTTTAATCATATCCTCCTACACACATGCTTCCTTAGAAACTATAATGCTATAATAAATGTGTGTGTGTGTGTATGTGAGAGAGAGAGAGAGAGAGAGAGAGAGAGAGAGAGAGAGAGAGAGAGAGAGAGAGAGAGAGAGAGAGAGAGAGAGAAGGAAGGGGGACAGAAATGGAGGGAGGAAGGAAAAGGGGAAGGAGGAAAAGAGAGAGAATCAGAGATTTCAAGCAGACAGAGGAAGTAGAAACCACTGAGTTAATCCAACCACACCACAGAAGTTATTTATATATCTAATCTCCCCTCAACTTCTCAGAACTTCTCTAAAGATCCCTATGTATCTTTTTGTTTGAAAAATACTGTCCCGGGGGCAGCTAAGTGGCACAGTGGATAAAGCACCAGCCCTGAATTCAGGAGGACCCGAATTCAAATCTGATCTCAGATACTTAACACTGGCTGTGTGACCCTGGGTAAGTCACTTAACCCCAGCCTCAGAAAGAAAGGAAAAAAAAAAAAGAAAGAAAAATATTGTCCCAGAATGTTCATCGCATTTTTTTTTTTGCTCTCCTGATTTCTCTGATAGAAGAGAAGAACCAAAAGACTCAAATTCCACCATTAACCCCTCCTTGATGTTACAAAAAGGAAAAATATCTTGTGGCTTTTCTTTCTGAATCAATAATCATTGCTCAGGCAATTTTCAAAATATTGATTTTTGTGCTTTATTATTATATTTGAATGCAGGTTTGAATCTGTGGAGAAAAAAATGGTTGGAAACTTAATAGAAGAGCCCATGCTTTAAAATATGTCCATCCTATGCAAGAAATATATTTTAGACCACCCATGGAAATATCACAAGCTCAGTTTCCTCTTTTATAGAATAATGGTACCTGATTGCCTTTACCTGCCTCAAAGGGTTGTGGAAAAAAATGAAATAAAATAGACTCATAGATCAAGAAATCATGATATTTCATACATAGAATTAGCATAGATGTTAAAGATTATCCAATCTGACTCTCCATTAAAAATGAGGAAATTAAGACTCTTGGTTTTTACTTCTCTCCTCATTAGACTGCAAGCTCTTTGTAGGGACTGTTTTTGTTTCATTATTTGTAAAATACTTTGCAGATCTTAAAGTGATCTATGTCATCATCATTATTGTTATAGTAGAAATAGCTATTGTTATTGTTGTATCCCAACACAATATAATACCTGGCACATAGTAGATAATTAGAAAATGCTTGTGTTTTTTTTTTGGTTTTTTTTAATAATTTAATTTTAATTTTATTTTATAATTATAACTTTTTTTTTGAGAGTACATATGCATGGGTAATTTTTTACAACATTATCCCTTGCACTTACTTCTATTCAGATTTTTTCCCTTCCTCCCCCAACCCCCTCCCCCAGATGGCAGGCAGTCTTATACATGTTAAATATATTACAGTATATTCTAGATACAATATATGTGTGTAGAACCGAATTTTTTGTTGCACAGGAAGAATTGGATTCAGAAGGTAAAAATAACAGTTTACACTCATTTCCCAGTGTTCCTTTTCTGGATGTAGCTGATTCTGTCCATCATTAATCCATTGGAATTGGATTAGCTCTTCTCTATGTTGAAGATATCCACTTCCATCAGCATACATCCTCGTACAGTATCATTGTTGAAGTGTATAATGATCTTCTGGTTCTGCTCGTTTCACTTAGCATCAGTTGATGTAAGTCTCTCCAAGCCTCTCTGTATTTCTCCTGTTGGTCATTTCTTATAGAACAATAATATTCCATAACATTCATATACCATAATTTACCCAACCATTCTCCAATTGATGGACATCCATTCATCTTCCAGTTTCTAGCCACTATGAAAAGGGCTGCCACAGACATTTTGGCACATACAGGTCCCTTTCCCTTCTTTAGTATTTCCTTGGGATATAAGCCCAGTAGTAGTATGGCTGGGTCAAAGGGTATGCACATTTTGATAACTTTTTGGGCATAATTCCAGATTACTCTCCAGAATGGTTGGATTCTTTCACAACTCCACCAACAATGCATCAGTGTCCCCGTTTTTCCACAGCCCCTCCAACATTAATCTTTATTTGTTCCTGTCATCTTAGCCAATCTGACAGGTGTGTAGTGGTATCTCAGAGTTGTCTTAATTTGCATTTCTCTGATCAATAGTGATTTGGAACACTCTTTCATATGAGTGGAAATAGTTTTAATTTCATCATCTGAAAATTGTCTGTTCATATCCTTTGACCATTTATCAATTGGAGAATGGCTTGATTTCTTATAAATTAAAGTCAATTCTCTGTATATTTTGGAGATGAGGCCTTTATCAGAACCTTTAACTGTAAAATGTTTTCCCAATTTGTTACTTCCCTTCTAATCTTGTTTGCATTAGTTTTGTTTGTGCAGAAACTTTTTAATTTGGTGTAATCAAAATGTTCTATTTTGTGATCAATAATGGTCTCTAGTTCTCCCTTGGACACAAACTCCTTCCTCCTCCACAAGTCTGAGAGGTAAACCATCCCCTGTTCCTCCAATTTATTTATGATTTCGTTTTTTATGCCTAAATCTTGGACCCATTTTGATCTAATCTTAGTATGTGGTGTTAAATGTGGGTCCATGACTAGTTTCTGCCATACTAATTTCCAGTTTTCCCAGCAGTTTTTGTCAAATAATGAATTCTTATCCCAAAATTTGGGATCTTTGGGTTTGTCAAAGATTAGATTGCTATTTTTATTCACTATCTTGCCCTGTGAACCTAACCTATGCCACTGATCAACTAGTCTATTTCTTAGCCAATACCAAATGGTTTTGGTGACTGTTGCTTTATAATATAGCTTTAGATCAGGTACAGCTAGACCACCTTCCTTTGACTTTTTTTTTTCATTAGTTCCCTTGCAATTCTCGACCTTTTATTCTTCCATATGAATTTTGTTGTTATTTTTTCTAGGTCATTAAAATAGTTTCTTGGGAGTCTGATTGGTATAGCACTAAATAAATAGATTAGTTTGGGGAGTATTGTCATCTTTATTATATTCACTCGGCCTATCCAAGAGACTGAATGTCTTTCCAATTATTTAAATCTGACTTTATTTTTGTGGCAAGTGTTTTGTAATTTTGCTCATATAATTCCTGACTCTCCTTTGGTAGATATATTCCCAAATATTCTATACTATCGACTGTTATTTTGAATGGAATTTCTCTTTGTATCTCTTGCTGTTGGATTGTGTTGGTAATGTATAAAAATCCTGAAGATTTATGTGGATTTATTTTGTATCCTGCAACTTTGCTAAAATTCTGAATTATTTCTAATAGCTTTTTAGCAGAGTCTTTGGGGTTCTCTAAGTATACCATCATGTCATCTGCGAAAAGTGATAATTTGATTTCCTCATTTCCTACTCTAATTCCTTGAATCTCTTTCTCGGCTCTTATTGCCAAGGCTAGAGTTTCTAGTACTATATTGAATAGTAATGGGGATAGTGGGCGACCTTGTTTCACTCCTGATCTTACAGGGAAAGGTTCTAGTTTATCACCATTACATATGATGTTTACTGGAGGTTTTAAATATATGCTCCTTATTATTTTAAGGAATAGCCATTTATTCCTATACTCTCAAGCGTTTTTAGTAGGAATGGATGTTGGATTTTATCAAATGCTTTTTCTGCAAGAAAATGCTTGTTGACTAACAAGAGAGTGTAAATACCTTATCCATGGTCATTCAGATTATGTGTCATAGAATTAAACTGATGTCTTCTGGCTACAAATTTAATGTTACCATGAAAGAATTTTACAGTTGTAAAGATGCTATCACTATCTTCTGGTTTTCCTGGCTTCCTTCAAATTCTGGTTAACATCCCACTTTCTACAGAAAAACTCTGCTGAATTTGCTTAATTCTAGTGCTTTCCTCTGTGGATCCTATGGACAGGATTTATCCTGTCTATAGCTTATTTCTACATAATTGTTTCCATGTTGTCTTCTCTATTAGATTGTGAGATACTAAAGAAGAGGTGACTATTTTTCCTCCTTTTTATTTTCATCACCTACTATAACTCCTAGTTTATAATTGGTGTTTAATAAATGCTTGTCTTAGTAAACTGTTTCAATGAGAACTATATTTAAATGGAGATAAACTGTGTTAAATGCAATTGCAGCAATAACAAATAGGGTAAGCTACAGATCACCATCCTAAAGGTTTAGGTGTACAACTTTGACAACTTGATTTTCAAATATCAAAAGAAAAGTACCTTTGACACTTGTTAGGGAGAGAGAATTACCCATACACTAAGGCACTTAGTCCCTCATCTCTTCCCCATGGATGGATGTCTATAGGTAAATAACACAGAAGCATCCTTTACTGTCTATAGGTAAATGTCTATAGGTAAATAACACAGAAGCATCTCTGTCATCCCTCTTCCTCTATGATTACTAATTTATTCTTGATAATCACCATTCTCTTGGGCAGTTCTCTGGGGCCCTTATATTTCTCTGGAACCTTTAACAGACAGAGAAATTTAAGTTGACAAACTACAAAGTCCCCATCACTTCCACAGCCTTTAGGGAGGTGTTATTTACAATCTGCCCTTTCTTTTATTTTAAGACCCAAAGAATTAAGATTTAGAGAAGTTAATCACTGTAAAATAGATTCCAAGCTTGGAAAAGTGGCCAGGGTGTTGGGAGATGCAACTGTATTCTCAGACAATCTGCAATGTAATCTCTATTGGCAATTCCATGTCAATAGGAACAAATGTATATATTTTATCTAGATAGGAAATCATATCACTGTGTTATTCACATGGAGTTAAACATTTTAAGAACACTCATCACCCATTTGAATTAGTCCTGTCAAAATGGAACAATTGTTCTTGACTAAAGAATTGCTGAGATCCTCTAAGAGATATCATCTGACTCAGCCCTAAAATATTTTGTTTCTTTAATGAAGATAATAAATAAATAAAATAATTAAATGAAGACGATTCCTTGGAGAATAGAATATTCTTTGAGATGTATTTGTATTTTATTATTATATTTGAATGCAGGTTTGTATCTGTGGAGAAAAAAGTTGGAAATTTTATAGAAGAGCACATGCTTTAAAATATGTGTACACTATAGCAAGAAACATATTTTAGACCACCCATTGATTATGTGGAGATTTCTCACAGATTCAGTTTCCTGCTTTATAGAATAATGATGCTTGACTTTTTCTCTATTCATCAAAGGATTGTGGAGAAAATGAAATAAAATAGATTCACTGATCAAGGAATTATGATGTTGCATATGTGGAGGTAGAATAGATCCTAAAGATCATCCATTCATGATTCTTTGAGAGATATTTATTTATATATCATTTTTTACAAAGTTGAATGTTTATTTTTTATCACCCGAGTAGGAAGAAGGATTATAACCTCTTACATGAGGACTTTTCTTGTGAGTTCTCCCAAATTTTTATGCTTCCCCCAATGAACATGTACTTTTTTACATACACTTATTTGTATGTATAGTGTTTCTCTCAATTAAAATGTAAGATCCTTGAAGGTAGGTGTGGTGTAGTTTAGAGATCCAACCATGGATCTCAAATGGATTTAAAGCCTATTTCTGATACATACTCTCTATGTGACTCCAGGCAAGCCTCTCACAATACTCTCTAGGCAATTCTGTAAATGATGACCTACAGGAATAGAAGGAGTTTTTTCAGTATCATTGATACACCCCAGGTCTAAAAACTAAAAAGTAATATCCTTGTTTCTATTTTGATTCTGAATGCCTAGCACAGGCACTAATAAATACTTATTGATTGATTTATTAGTTGTTTGATTGAAAGAACACTTGAAGAGAAATCAAAAGATCATTGGATTAATTTTTGTCCCTAATCAGTTTGATTTGAGCCATGTCAAAGGTGCATAAGCTGGATATTTGGCTTGCATGAGTGCTTATCCTTTCATAACTGGATCCTATGATCTGACCCAGGGGTTCAGTAAAGACTTGTTACCTCTTAATAACATGAATATCCATGATGGGATCACTTTCAATTCAACTCAGTTCAATTGGACAGATATTTCTTAAAGCTGTCCCAAGAGCTGGGGATACCAAAACTTAAATTAAATTGACCCTGCCCTTGAGATCTTTTCCTTCTAAGAATGTTAATAGCTATGAGGAGCAGTTACATCCTGACGGCTGTATTTTATATGCTGTAGAATCTGGGAGAAGTAACAGTTAAAAATTATCATCAAGGATGAAATACACATAATCATTTGTTTCAATGGTTGGCTTTACTACAAATATGTAGCATGAGATTGATGGAAAACACCCTGAATTAGAAGACAGATAATCTCAAATTCTGGTCTCAGCTCACCTATTGGCTTGCCATCTTACCTGAGAAAGTCAATTCATTTCTCCGTGGTGAACTCCTCATCTGTAAAACTAAGATGAGCTGCATTAGAATGGTGGATTTTGAGGCAGAAGACCTCCAATTTTGCCATTTAACCTCAATGTGATCTCAACTTTCTCATCTATAAATTGGGGAGAGAGGGGCAATAAATTAAATGAACTTTAGGTTTTCTTCAGCTCTGAATCTATGATCCTATAAATTTACTTCTTTGGGATTCATTAATAAAAAGGGGAAGTTGAAATCAAGAAACATTTAGTAAGCATCTACTATAAATAGTCCCCATGTTAAAAGAGTTTACATTCAAATAAGGGAGGCAACAATCAAATTACTATGTAATTAGAGAAGTGATTATTTTTTATATAAATAACTAATTATTAAATTAGATTGAGGTTTTTCCTTTCTATTTGCTCATTCAGGAACCACTTCTTATAGATCAATCAATCACATTGCTGATAGAGAAGATTGCCAAAATACTCCAGATATGTATTTTGTGATCTTGGGTGGGATATATTACAGCTTATTAATAGACATGAGCCATTAGCATTAGAAGGAATCAAGAAAGGCTTCCTACAGAAAGTAAGATTTTAGTTGAGTCTAAAAAGAAGCTAGGGTACCCAAGGAAGCAGAGATGAGGTGGCAAAGTGTCAGCATAAGGGAGAGCCACTGAAAATACACAGTCTGTGAAGAACTACAAGGAAATAAGTATACAAAAAGAATTAAAGTATAAAAAGACTTGAAAGGTAAAAGAAGGGCATGATATACAGTTTTAAAAGTCATGCAGGATTGTTTAGATTTGATCATGAAGATTAAAAAGTTATTAGAATTTATTGAATGGAGGGGAAAAGAGCATCAGGAACATAATTTTGACATTTGACCAAAAGATAGATTTGGAGTGAAAATAAACTTGACCATTGCCATAAACTTGGCAATTGTTCAAACATGAACTGTGGAGGGCACATACAGGAGTAGAAATAGTGCCAGAGAGAGAGAGGGTGGGGTGTATGAGATAATATAGATACAGAATTCAAAGGATCTGGCAACTGATTAGATTAAAAAGGAAGAGTAAGGAGTTAAAGATGCAACCTAGACTGTGAGTCTAAGGAACTGAGAAAGTGGTAGTAGACTCAGGAATAAAAAGAGTACATCAAGAAGAGAAAAGAGGTTAGGAAGAAAGATAATGCCTTTGATTTGGGGCAGTTCAAGATATCTATAGGACATCCAGTTTGAAATGCCTAAGAGGCTAAGAGATTGGACTAAAAAATAGATCTAAGAATCTTCTGCATAGCCTTGACAATTGAATCCAGGGAAACTCATTAAATTACTGCATGAAATAGTGTAAATAAAAAACAAAGGATTCAAGATAGAGAGTAGGCAGATATTCACAGTTTGTAAATCCTGGATAATGATACAGCAAAAGAGAATGCAAGTAGGTTTTGTTTATTTATTTATTTATTTTTTAAGACTAGGGGAAAATTGAAATAGATGATTTCGAATGTCCCTCCAATTCTAACATTTTATACATCTTCATTTTTAGTGATAGATACTAGAGTAGAAGACAAATTTTCTGACTCCTAATTCATCTCTTTCTGGCATATTATAGTATATAGCACATTAGACTAGGGCAGTGGTTCTCAAACTACAGCTCAAAGGCCAGATGCTGTCACTGGGTTATGGCAAATGGGCTGAGGGGCGGAGACACAGTGTGAGTTTTTGTTTTTACTATAGTCCAGCCCTCCCACAGTCTGAGGAACAGTGAACTGGCTCCCTATTTAAAAAGTTTGAGGACCACTGGCACAAGGGCAACAAGATTCCACATAAAATTCTATCTTAGATGATTATTCTCTGTGTAACATTCTATAAATCATTTAATCTCTTTCAGTCCTAGAGGACTGTACAACAAGGAACATAAAAGCTATTTTGCAGGACTGCTACTAGGTTCAAATGAGATAATGCATGTAGTGTGCTTTACAAATGTTAAGTGCTACATGCAGGTCAACTATTTTTGTTCTCTACATTGTATTTAAGTACATCTAACTTCTGTGAAGTCAGTTTATGAAGTTGTATCAAAGGCCTAGCTACTTCTTTCAAAATTGATTCCAGGATAACAAAGAAAGATTAAAAATACCTGGTTTACTAGTGAATTTAAGCACATCAATTATACTGACAATTGTACTTTTATTCTGTTTTCACCCAATATCAAGGTTGGAATCTGGCCAGATTTTTTTTTTCTTCTGTGAAGTATTTGGCTTACAAATAGTCAAGAGGAAAGAGAGAGAAGGGTGTTTCATTGGTGAAAGAAGAGGTCTGGGAACATACCTCCATCTCAGCAGGACACATTTAAAGTAAATTGAGTTCTTTCATCTGGATGACCACAAAACCATTTCTTCAAGAAGCTGTTAAAGAACATTATCTCTAAATCTGAAGACAAATAATGAATAAATTTAAATGATAGAATGTATCATACATAGACTGATAGAATGATAATGCTGAGATCCACCTTGCCCAACTCTATTTCATTATTAAGAACCTGAGCCCAGAGGTGTTGTCACTTCTGAGAGTAGATACTTTGTACCTGGTAGGTAGGCATTCGATAAATAGTATCTGATAGATTCAATTTCAAGCTTCTTTTAGAAAGAACTTGTTTTAGGTCTTCTCTCTTGTCAATAAAATCATTTTTGCTTCTTTTTAGCCATAAGAACCCTATTGTTTGTCTTACAAATAAATTTTATTTGTCCATTCCACTGTGCTTCTTTATAACTGTTTAATTCCTTTATAACACATGGCAAGGAAGGTCTAAACTGAATAAGATAAGGGGAAAATAATTACACTGTGAAGGAATTGGGAAGAATTTTCTGATTCAACTGGAAAATGATTATTCTCAGAGTTCAGCTCTCACTGTTTCTGCAGCTGACAGAAGTTGTATATTTGTTACTTATCATTGTCATGAAGGATTATGAATAAAGAATCTTCTCACTGGGAATTTATCTTATTCGACCCTAAGCCAGCTGGATGACTTCCAACCTATCTTCTGGCACACTTAGAGATAGAATTATTTTGCATGGGTTCCAGGATTTGAAGAGGTATATATTTTTACCGTTGAAATATATGGTGTCCTACAACTGTGCCCAATAGATTAAAATGTGTGGAAATACAAAACAATAATAGAATGGTGATTTTGGCATTCAAGTCTACTATCAGCACTTCCCTCTGAAAGTTCCACCAGGTAGGATAGTAGTAGTTCTTATTCACTCAGACATATGCAGTGCTTTTCAGGATGATAGAATTAAAATTTCATGACATGAGGCCAAAGAAACTTTACATATTCTCTTATATGTACTTCTCTCTTTTAAATTAGGAAATAAGGATCAAAGAGGCTAAAGTGATGATAGAATCTTAGAGCTGTAAGAAATCTTAGAGGCCATCTAAAGTAGCAATCATCTCAATAAGGATCCCTTTAATAATATCATCACCAAGTGATCATCCAGCTCCCAACTGAAAATTTCCAATAAAAGAGAGCCCACTTATCAATGAAGTCCATTCTTTTTTGGACAGGTAGATTATTAGTTTTTTTTCTTTATATACAAGAAAAATTTGCCTCCTGAATCTTCTACATTTTGCTTATAGAGCTATCTTCTAGGAACAGGTAAAAACAAGTTTAGTCTACTTTCCCATAAAAGGGTCCTTCAGAAATGTAAAGTGATCTATCATATTCCCCACAAGATTCCTTTTCCAATAGCTAATCATGTTCAATTTCTTTAAATAATTCTTATACAATATAGATGTGGTATGATCAGGGGAGAATGCAGTGGGATTATCACCTCTGCTGTTCCAGACACAATATTTCTCTTAATACAATATTACTGTTCTAAGTCTCCATGTCACATTTTCAAAGCTAGTTATATTAAAGGATGAAAAAAGAAAGACTAAAAACAAAAGAAAAGTGGAAGTATTTACCCCAAAAAATAAACTGGATACTAAATATATCATATCTTGAACCTAATCTCAAAATTCCCAAAATATTTAGAATAAGAGGTAGAAATAGAAGAAAAGATCACAAAGATGGGAAACACAGCTGAGTTGGACCAAATATTTACAAAGTAGATCCATGCTGGAGGTGATTTAACTAAAGGATATTGATAGATTGGAAAAAAGGTATCTGAAGAAGAAAATACCAAAGTCCTAGAAAAAAATCACAAACAGAAAAAAGCAATAACTACACATCTATATGCTTAATATTACAACTATAAAAATAATTTCTGAGAATCATTTATACATGAATTGTTGGATTTCTTAATGCTAACTCAATAAATGCCTATTCCCTTCCTTTTCTTTCTAAAGATAAAATAACAAAAATAGACCTACTTGAGAACTCAGGAATAATGAAAATCAATCAAGGCCTAAAACAGGGGAGATCATTTGCTAAAAGTTTTTTTTGTTGTTGTTGTTGTTTTTTGTGGTTTTTTTCCACAGTGATAGTAAAAATACAGTGCAATGTCCAAGTTGAAGATGGATCCCCTATAAGTGGTGAGGTCCTGTAAATGATCTTGTTTTCAAATGACTGCATCACTAACTGCAGAACCTCCCAGAAAAAGATCAGAAAACATTCAAAGGAGCTTGATCTATATCCATCAATATGGAAAAAACAAATTGTGAAGAACATTCATTGCTCAGTTTCCACATGCAATCAGATGGATAACCTGTAGAACTTGTCTAAGTGTAATATGTATGTGCATGTGTGTATTTTATATATACTTTGTACATATAAATGTGCTATACATATATACTTATACTTGGCATACATATAGCCATAAATATTTGTATTCAATATATATACTTATATCCATCATGAATACATGTGTATTTTGCGTATTTACATATATTTGTAAATATATTTAAGTTGTATAAATACTTATACATATACAAAATATAAGTAGATAGATAGATGTATGTATATAAGTGTATGTGTGTATGGGTATGGGTATGGATGTGTGTGTATACTTCTTTTTTATTAAAACTTTTTATTTTTAAAACATATGCATGAATAATTTTTCAACATTAATACTTGCACAGCCTTGTGTTTCTGATTTTCTGCTTCTTCCCCCACCTCCTCCTCTAGATGGCAAGTAATCCTATATATGTTATACATGTTAAAATATATATTACATTCAATATGTGTAAACATTTATACAATTATCTTGCTGCACAAGATTAGATCAAAAACAAAGAAAATGAATAAGAAAACAAAATGCAAATGAACAACAACAAAAAGAGTGAGAATGCTATATTGTGATCCACACCCAGTATCCATAGTCCATTCTGATGTAGATGGTTCTCTTTATCACAAGTTCATTGAAACTGGCCTTAATCATCTCACTGTTGGAAAGAGTCACATCAGAATTGATAGTAGCATAATATTGTTGTTGCTGTGT
Organism: Sminthopsis crassicaudata; assembly: GCF_048593235.1. Classification (NCBI taxonomy): domain Eukaryota; kingdom Metazoa; phylum Chordata; class Mammalia; order Dasyuromorphia; family Dasyuridae; genus Sminthopsis; species Sminthopsis crassicaudata. The sequence goes on from NC_133619.1 coordinate 505,813,756, forward strand.
ACAATGATCTCCTGATTCTGTTCACTTCACTTAGCATCAGTTCATGTAAGTCCAGGCCAATCTAAAATCATCTTCCTGACCTTTCTTATAGAACAATAGTATTCTATAACATTTATATACCAAAACTTATTCAGCCATTCTCCAAATGATGGGCATCCACTCAGTTTCCAGCTTCTTGTCACTACAAAAAGGGCTGCCACAATCTTTTTTGCACATGTGGGTCCCTTTCTGTGGGTATGTTTCAGTACAAATGATGGACAACTATCTAGGCCCAGAGTAGAAAAAGAGAAGGAGACTGATTTAGATAACTTTCAGGAAATTGCTAAGCTTCTTTACTGAACATAAATTTCTCATTAAAGCAAAGGCCCATCTGTCCCATCCTAATATATTATGGATATTGTTTTTTAGAAGCAAGACATGGAAGATCATTGTCTCTGAAGAAGTAAATTTAAGTATCACAGGAAGTCAGGGAGAGGACAATTGCATGGCAGGTGTAAGCTGGCCATACCATATAATCAACTAGAAACTCTAAAGAAAACATGAGTAAAGAATATCATAAAGAGGTTTGATGGCAGGAAGAGGAGATAAGCTCTTCATACCGCATGAGTGAGGAATTTTAGACAGAGTGTTCCATTGGTCTCCTTAAAATGTCGAGTAAAAGATAAGAAGGCTGCCAGAACACTGATTGGCCCCTTTGTGCTGACTTTGAGGAGAATCATGGTTAATAATGACACATGATGGGCAGTCACTATCTGTAACACTAAAAAGAACTCCTAAAGTAATTTGAAAGATCTAAGATAACTTGAAAATCTGAGAGTAGAAAAACAAAGTGTACCAAGACTGTTCAAAATAACTTACTATGGAGAAAGAGGTAACAATAACAAACAACAGTAATAATTAATGTTTAAATCTTTAAAGTTTGTGAAACAAGTTACAAATATAAACAATTCATTTACAATTGCTATGTGAGCAGTATTTCTTGTGATTCATTCATATATCATTCACTTTCCAATGTGCAGAGAAATAATGTAGTTCAGTGGAACGAGTATTAAATTCAGAAGTCTACAGGCAAATCCTAATTCTGTCATTAATTTATTGTGAAACCTTGGATAAATTATTTAATCCCCATGGATCTCAGTTTCTTATTCAAAATACAAGACTGGGTTAGATTAATTCTAAGGTTCCTTCCAACCCTTAATCTGTGATCCTTCAAAATAGTAATCTAATAATTATAAACCCAAAGACCCCAGCTTTTGGGATAAGAATTTACTATTTGATAAAAACTGCTGGAAAAATTGGAAACTAGTATGGCCGAAATCAGGCAATGACCCACACATAACGCCAAATACCAAAATAAGGTTAAAATGGGTTCATGATCTAAACATAAAGAATGCTATTATAAACAAATTAGAAGAACATAGGATAGTTTACTTCTCAGATCTGTGGAAGGGGAAGGAATTCATGACCAAAGAAGAACTAGAAATCATTATTGATCACAAAATAGGTAATTTTGATTATATTAAATTAAAAAGATTTTGAACAAACAAAACTAATGCAGACAAGATTGGAAGGGAAGAAATAAACTGGGAAAACATTTTTACATTCAAAGGTTCTGATAAAAGCCTCATTTCTAAAATGTATAGAGAATTGACTCAAATTTATAAGAAATCAAGCCATTCTCCAAATGATAAATTGTCAAAGGCTACGAATAGAGAATTTTCAGATGAAGAAAGTGTAGTATTTAAATTATTCAATATTAAAAAATTGAAATTGAACAAGCCATAAACCTCTGAAAGTAGATAAGGATTAAGGGAAGTTTGATCATATAGACTCTCAAGTGAATTCCATCAAACATTGACAAAACAGATCAGTAATCATATAAAAAATACACAGATTCATGATAATTAGAGAATTGTGAACTAAATCAACTTTGAATTTCTACCTCATATGTATGAGAATGGGAAAGATGACAAAAGGAAAAAAAATGACAAATGTTGAGGGTCCACGAGAAAATATCTACTTTAGTCTACTACTGGAGGAACTATGGCTATGTTGATCCATTCTGTAAAGCAAGTTGGGCCTTTGTTCAAAACGTTATTAAAACTTGCATGTCCTTTTAATTAGCTATGCCCCTATTAGGCCAAAAGAAATCAATTCCATTTCTTTTCAAGGATTCAAAGTAAAAATAAAAGGATCTATATGTATAGAAATATTTTAAAAAGCTCTTCACAAGCTAGGTAAAAACAGGAAATTAAGTAATTGGAAAATAGCTAACATGTAATGGTTTGTATTAATGAAATGGAATGATTGTGTCTTTTGAAAAATGAAATGAATAATTTCAAAGAAACTGGAATAGAAAGGATAGAATAATGTGAACATAATTAGAAGAATAAATTATAAAATGACATTTTAGGGAAAAAAAACAGTTCTGAAAAGCTTTACAACTCTGATCAATGTAATGATAAATCAAAAATCCAAACAAATGAGCCTGAATCACACCACTTACCTTCTGACATAGAGACAAGAAAGAAGGAAGGAGAACAAGAGGGAAGGAGGGAGGAAATTAGCATTTATTATTAGAAACTATGTACTAGAAACTATGCTAGGTATATTTTATAAATATTATCTCATTTGACCCTCACAAAACACTTGTGAAAGAGATGCTATTATTCTCTTACTTTACTGTTGAGGAAACCGAAGCAGTAAGAGATTAAGTGATGTGCAATTTGGATTTGAACTTAATTCTTTATGGTTCTAGGTCCAGTGCTCTATCCACTGTAACACATGGCTTATTCTAGCTGAAATGAAATCAATTTAAGAAAACTTATATTAAACGCCTACAATAGAAAACACACTATGAATTGAACTTTGATAAACAAGGCAAAATAAAGTTTGTCTTCAAGGAGTTTACCTTCTAATAGAGGGATACCATATGTGATTTTACTTGCTGTCACTCTGCATAATAACAGTCTTTTTGAGCTTTCATCTCATCATCTGTAAAATAAGAATGTTGGACTAAATGTTAGACCATGTTTCTCTATGGATGTTTGCCACACCTACATCATAAGATTCTTGTTATGTTGGAAGGGGCTTTTAAAAATTAGGTAGGATTGCGTAGTAGGAAGAGTATTGTATTTATACTCATGATTTATAAAGATACTTGGATTTAGAATTAGGTTTAGTTAAACCCCACCATTTATTTATTATGTGATTTGGGCAAGACACTTCTCTCCTCTTGATCTTATTTTCCTAATAAGTCAAATCAAGACGCTAAACTAGATTATTTCTCAATTCTATCTCAGCTTTAAATAAATAAGTTTTAAATCCCAGTGTATGATTTCCTGTGTGGTAGTAAGGCACTTAACCTTGCACAATTTCTGTTTCCTCCTCTCTGTAGAAGAAAAAAAAAGTGATTTATAATGTCTACATTATTATTGTGAAGAAAATGCTCTTCAAGTCATAAAGTACTTTATAAATGCTTACTACTACTATTATTATTATTATTATTATTATTATTATTATTATTATTATTATTATTATTATTAATGGAATGAAAATAAATCTCTGCTAAATGAGATGAAGGAAAGCAGGGAAGGAAAATAGGGGGAAAGAACCCATCTCCCCTACCACAATCTTTATATTTTATTGTCTTTAAATCAAAGCCTTAGTGGTTTTGTGGGAAAAGAAAATGTATTTGAAGTTAGTCCATAGCAAATGTCTGAAAATGAAAAAGAAGGTTTGAGATGTTTCCATAAACAAATACTGAAAAATTAAGTTGCTTCTGTATACATATTTCTAGCTTTGTGTAAATATATAGTGGGTCTATAATTTCCTTGCATTCTGTTAAGAATATAAACAGGGTTTAAGAAACAGTAATCATTTGATTAAAAAAATTAATTTTGATGCTAAAAATAAGATAATGCCTCCCCTCTCAACACAGCCCCAGAGGAAGGCCTCTCAATTCTGCAAGACCTACCACACTTACTTAGCAGATGTAGCAGTGACTGCCAAAGGATGAGACAGAAATTCCAGCAACTTATTTTGGGTGCCTTTGTAGTTGAGTGACAGAATAGTCAATCTGGATGTTGCCCAAAACCAGAAGAAATAGAAACAGCATTTATTTGGAATACTGTCTCAGACACAACTGCGCCTCATATGAGTTATAAAAACCATTTATCTGGTCGACAGGATGTACATATTATTCTGAACAGACTGATTGGTAACATGGAAATACAACTTAGCAATGTGTGAATATATGTACCTGGGAGAGAATAATCTTAAACACAAATATTCAGTAATAAGAAAGAACTCTGTAAATGTCATAAAAGGAAACAGGTTAAGTACTGAGTAACGAATGTATGAGAATCCTCATTGAGACAGAACAGCTTTAGCTAAAAGTTAATTAACAGGGGTGCATTAAGGTTCAGGTGACTTGGGAGAAGAGGAGGCATCCTAATAGCCATTCTTCCACTTTCATATTGTCTTGGATAAGTTTTAACCCCATCTTTCCCTTACCGAGAATACATATTAAGTACTAGAACCTAAAGATTTTCATAATCCTCTGAATGTCCAAGACAAGCACCCAACAAAGCAGACAGATTTATAGACAAGAAAATATAAAGATTATGGTAGGAGAGATGGACTCTTTCCTCCTATCTTTCTACCCTGTTTTTTTTCTTCACCCTATAGATCAGACATTTTTCTTCATTGTGCTAACAATAGCAGTGAACATTTATAAAGTGCTTTAAGGCTCGCAGGGCACTTTCTTCACAATAGTAATGTAAGTAGTATAAATAGATCATTTCATTTTTTTTTTCTTCCAAAAGAAGAAGAAAGCAGTCAATACCTTTGGCTTAGACTATTTTCACTCTGAGTTCCTTCTTCAAGACCTTCAGGGCCCTAAAGAAACATCAGATTACAAACACGTGGGATAGTATTTCTCAGATCTTAAATGAAACTGTTGAACAAAAGAGAAAGCAGCTAAAACTAGAATTAGAGGTTCCATTAGGAATGTTGATGAAGACAGCATAAAAGAAAATTTAATGGGGATAAAGGTGAAAGTGATGTAGTTTGTAGATAGATCACAGGTACAGTTGCTCCAGGAAAGTTAATAGTCCATCTAACAGATAGACCCATCTCTGGTCTCTGAATAGTTTAGGAAAAGACATCAAGTTCCAGAAAGGAACAATGGTAAATTGGTAAGACAATGAAAGATCCCTCTAAATGAGAGCAAATGAAGAAACATTGTGAAAACACTGCACAAAACAAGGATGAGAAATATTATCCCCTTTTATGGAGAAAGTAAACAGTACCCTTGCCCCTCAACAGGTAGTACCCTAGCCCCATTGTTGCCATGGGGCAAAATTTCAATTATGATTATGATGACACTAGACCATTAGAAGCCATACCTAGGAAATGAACTGATACAAAAATTCTAGTCAACTTGTATTGGATTTAATGAAATATATTGAAACGAAAAATCGAAACAAAATAAACACAAAACACACACACACACACACACACACATAACCTAAAAGAGCTTCAGTTCTCAATTTCATTATTTTAAACATCTTCTTAGTCATTTATATCATCTTTCCATATCCAAACCCCATTCATTTTAAGTTTTTATTCATATATATTTTGTTTTCACTATGTAAGATGTACATTGGGAGAGAAAATAATACAAAGAAAAGAAGTGAACATAGCATGTGTTGATTTATATTCAGTCTCCACAATTCTTTTTCTGGATGCAAATGGCATTTTTTGCCCAAAGTCTATTGAGATTGCTTTGGATCACTGAACAACTGAGAAAAATCAAGTCTTTCTTGGTTGATTGCACAGTCTTGCTGTTATTATGAACAATGTATTCCTGATTCCTGGTTCTGTTTGTTTCTCTCAGTATCAGTTTGTGTAAATCATGGTTTTATCATTTTACAATTACATCAACAATGCATTAATGTTCTAGTATTACCACATCCTCATCATTATCTTATTTTTATTAAAGCTTTTTTATTTGCAAAACTTATGCATGGGTAATTTTTCAACATTGATCCTTGCAAAACCTATGTTCCAAATTTTCCCCTTCTTCTCCCCACAACCCTCCCCCAAGACAGCAGGTAGTTCAATACGTGTTAAATATATCAGTATCTTTTAATGTCATCTTAGAAAAAACTGAGAGGTCCGAGATGGTATCTCAAAATTGTTTTAATTTTACCTTTTTCCAATAGATAATTATTTGGAGCATCTTTTCATATAACTATAGATGGCATCTGAAAATTGTTCATATCCTTTGACCATTTATCAATTTGGGAATGACTTGTATTCTTATAAATTTGACTCAATTCTTTATATATTATAAAAATTAGATCTTTATCAGAAAACACTGGCTGTAAAAATATTTTCCGAGCTTTGTACTTCCCTTTTAATTTTGTTTCTGTGGATTTTGTTTGTACAAAAATTAGTTAATTTAATGTAATCAAATTGTCCATTTTGCTTTTCATAATGTTCTTTAGTTCTTTAATGGCCATAAATTCCTCCCTTCTCCAAAGATCTAATAAGTAAATTAACCTTTGCTCTTCTGATTTGTTTGTGGTATTCATCTTTTATGCCCAAATCATGTACCTATTTTGACCTTACATTGGTATGGAGTGTGAGATGTAGATCTATGCCAAGTTTCTGACTTACTATTTTCCAGTTATCTCAGCAATTTTTGTCAAACTGTGAGTTCTTATTCCAGAAGCTGGAGTTTGGGGGCTTATCAAATACTAAATTACTATAGATTTTGATTACTGTGTCGAGAGTATCTGTTACACTGATCTACCACTCTGTTTCTTAATCAGTACCAAATGGTTTTGATTATTACTGCTTTAAAATGTAGGTTTAGTTTTGGTGCTGTTAAACCATCGTCCTTTGAATTTTTATTCATTATTTTCCTTGATATTCTTGAACTTTTGTTCCTTCAGATGAATTATATTATTAATTTTCTAGTTCTATAACACAATTTTTTTGCATTTTGGTATGGCTGAACAAGTAAATCAATTAAGACATAATTGTCATGAGCAATTGATTATTTTTGAATTGTGAAAATTTGATTTTATCTGTGTGAGAAGCGTTTTGTAAGTTCATAGGGTTCTTGGATTTATCTTGGCAGGTAGACACCAAAATATTTTATTTTCTCTATAGTTTTTAAATAGAATTTCTCTTTTATCTCTTGCTGCTAGGCTTTGTCAGTAATAGATAGAAATGTTGATGATTTGTGAGGGTTTGTTTTGTATCCAACAATTTTGCTGACACTATTAAATTATTTTCAGTAGGTTTTTCAATGATTTTATAGAATTCTCTAAACAAATCATCATATCATCTTCAAAGAGTGATAGTTTTATTTCCTCATTGCCTATTCTAGTTCTTTTAATTTCTTATTCTTCTCCTATTGCTAAAGCCAACATTTCTAGGACAATGTTGGATAATAGTGGTTATAGTAGGCATTCTTGTTTCATCCCTAGTCTTTTTGTAAATGCATCCAGCTTCTCTCAATTATAAATAATGCTTGGTGTTGGTTTTAAATAGATACTGCTTATTATTTTAAGGAAAGTTCCCTTTATCCCTATACTCACTAGTATTCTTAATAGAAATGGGTCTTGTATTTTATCACAAGCTTTTTTCTGCTTCTTTTGAGATTATCATATTATTTATGTTGTTTTTGTTATTGATATGGTTGATTATGGTAATATTTTTCCTGATATTGAACCAACTCAGCATTCTTGGTATAAATCTCACTAGGTCATAGTGTTTCTGTGATTTGTTATTTGACCCATTCATTCTTTAGAATTAAATTATTTAATTTGATTGGTTTTTATACTATCTTTCCCTGGCCCTTCATTGAATATAATTTTGATTGCATTGTAGTCTGAAAATGAAACATTTACTATTTCTGCCTTTCTGCAGGTGATAGTGAGGTTTTTATGCCCTAACACATGGTCAATTTTCTTAGGTGCCATGTACTGCTGAGAAAAAAGTTATGTTCCTTTTTGTCTCTTTTCAATTTTCTTCAGAAGTCTAATGTATCTAGATTTTCTAGAATCTTATTAGCCTCCCTAGTTTCTTTTTTGTTTGGCTTTGGTTAGATTTGTCTGATTCTGAGAGGGGAAGTTTGAGGTCTCTGATAAAGTTTTCCTGTCTATTTCTTTCTCTAACTAGCATCCTATATTCTCTAGGAATTTGTATCCTCTACCAGTTGGTGCATATACATTTAGTATCATTACTACTTCATTATTTAAGGTACCTTTTATTAAGATGTATTTTTCCTTCTGTACCTCTTTGAATTAGCACTCCAGATCCTTTGCCTTCCATAATATGATATTCCAGCCCCTCTGATCCTTTATTGCAGAAGCTGCAAGATTCTGGGTAATTCTGACTGTTGCTCCTTGATATTTGAATTGTCTTAATCATAGCAAATCAGCAACTATAAACCTCAGTGCTCATTCCTTCAGTAGAGGAGCAAATCAGTGGGGTAGCTTCTAGTCCCAGCTCAGAAGGCAAGCACTTATTTTGGTATGGCATGTGAAATGTAGTTCTATGCCAAGTTTTGATATTATTTTCAAGTTTTCCCAGCAATCTTTGTGAAATAGCAAGTTCTTGTCTCAGAAGGTGAAGTTTGGGGGGTTCATCAAATCCTAGATTACTGTAGTCATTGATTATTCTGTCATGCATATCTAAACTATTTCATTGATTTACCACTATATTTCTTAGCCAGTTCTAAATTGTCTTGATGACTCTGCTTCAAAATAAGCCTGGTACTGCTATGACACCATCCTTTGTATTTTTTTTTTCATTAATTTCCTTGATATTCCTGATTATTTGTTCTCCTGGAAAATTTTTATTATTATTTTTCTAGCACTATGGAATAATTTTAAGTATTTTGAATGGCATGTCACTGAACAAGTAGACAAATTTAGGCAGAATTGTCATTTCTATTATATTAGCTCAGCCTATCCATGATCAATTGACATTTTTCCAATTGTTTAGATCTGACTTTATTTATGTGAGTAGTGTTTTGTAAATGTGTTCATATGACACTCAAATATTTTATATATAGTTATTTTAAATAGAATTGTTCTATCTCTTGCTTTTGGGCTTTGTCAGTAATACCTAGAAATGCTAAAGATTTGTATGAGTTTATTTTATAATCCTGCAACTTTTCTAAAGCTGTTCATTTTTTCAAATAGGTTTTTGGAAGATTTTCTAAGATTCTCTAAATATATCTTCATATTATCTGCAAAGAGTGATAATATTATCTCCTCATTGTATATTCTACTTCCTTTAATTTATTTTTCTTTTCTTATTGCTAAGGCCAAAATTCTTAGCACAATATTGAATAATAGTAGTGATAATGGTCATCCTTGTTTCACAACTGATCTTATTGAGAATGTTTCCGGTTTTTTACCATTACATAAGATGCTTTCTGATGGTTTTAGATAGACTGCTTATTGTTTTAAGAAAAACTCCCTTTAGGGTTAGGGTTAGGGTTAGGGTTAGAACTATAGAACTTGCTATTTCACAAAGATTGCTGGGAAAATTTGAAAATAATATCAAAACTTGGCATAGAACTACATTTCACATGCCATACCAAAATAAGTGTTTGCCTTCTGAGCTGGGACTAGAAGCTACCCCACTGATTTGCTCCTCTACTGAAGGAAGGAGCACTGAGGTTTGTAGTTGCTGATTTGCTATGCTCTCAAGTGTTTTTGATAGGAATGGGAGCTGTATTTTGTCAACATTTTTTTTGCATATTTTTGAGATTATCATATAGTTTCTATTGCTTTTTATTGATATGTTTGATTATGGCAATAGTATTCCTGATATCGAACCAGCCCTGCATTCCTGGTATAAATCTCACACGATCTTAATGAATTGTCCTTCTGATAAATTACTGTAGTCCCCTTGCTGGTATTTTATTTAAATTTTTCACAAAAATATTCATTAGGGAGATTGGTTTGTAATTTTCTTTTTCTGTTTTGGGACTTCTTGGTTTATTTATCATTACCATGTTTGTGTCATATAAGGAATTTGAGAAGACTCCTTCTTTTACTATTTTTCCAAGCAGTTTATGTTGTATTGGAATTAATTGTTCTTCAAATGTTTGATATAATTAACTTGTACATTGTCCTGGAGATTTTAGTTAGGAATTTCATCGACTGTTCAATATCTTTTTTCTAAAATAGAATTATTTAAGTAATTTATTTCCTCTTCTGTTAATCTAGTTAATTTATATTTTTTGTAAATATCCATCCATTTCAGACATATTGTCAGATTTGTTGACATACAGTTGGGCAAAATAACTCCTAGTTATTATTTTAATTTCTTTTTAATTGATGGTAAGTCCATCATTTTCATTTTTGATACTGATAATTTGATGTTTTCTTTCCTTTTCCTAATGAAATTAACTAAAGGCTTGCTTATTTTGTTGGCCACTTTTTCCCCCAGAAAATCAAGTCTTAGTTTTATTAACTAGTTCAATAGTTTTCTTAGCTTCAATTTTACTAATCTCTCCTTTGAGTTTACAAATCTCTAATTTGATATTTGATTGGAGGGGAGTTAATTTTTCTTTTTCTAGTTTTTTTTAGTTGCATGTCCAGTTCATTGATTTCTTCTTCCCTATTTTCTTCATGTACCTATTTCAAGATATAAATTTTTTCCTAACTGCTTTGGCTGAATCGCATGGGTTTTGGTATATTGTTTCATTATTGTCATTTTCTTGGATGCAATTATGGATAGTTTCCTTTATATAAGATCTAGGTAAATAAAAAGTTTAGCTTTTTATTGCATCGTGGTCTAAAAAGGAAGAATTTACTACTTCTGCCTTGCTGCACTTAATTGTGAGGTTATTATGCCTTAATATGTGGTTAGTTTTTGCGTAGGTGTCTTGTACTACTGAGAAAAAGGTGTATTATTTTCTCTAGAGATCTACTATATATAGGTTTTCTAGGATTCTATTAAGCTCGTTAGTTTCTTGTTTATTTTGTCTTATAGGGGAAGGGTGTGGTCTTCCATTAATATAGTTTTGCTAGATACATTTGCTTCATTATTTAAGGTATCCTTTATTAATATGTGCTTTCCTTTCATATCTCTTTTAATAAGATCTATTTTTACTTTTCCTGAGATCAGAACTACTATGCCTGTTGTATTTTTATTTCATCTGAAGCATAATAAATTCTGTCCCACCCATTTACCTTTATTTTGTATGTGTCTCTCTATGTCAAATATGTTTTTTTGTAAACAACATATTGTAGGGTTCTGTTTTTTAATCTACTCTGCTATTTCCTTCCATTTTATGGGAGAGTTCATCCCATTCAGATTCACAGTTATGATTACCAGCTTTGTATTTCCTTCCATCATCTTTTTTGCTCCTATATATACTTTTGTTCTCTCTTTCCACCCTGTCCCTCCTTAGTAATAGTTTGTTTCTAACTCACTCGAATCACTACCTGATCTAACTTCTATCACCTTTCTCCCCTTCTCTTACCCCTTTCTCTTACTGTTTCTGTCCTCCCTTCTATCTAGCTGTTCCCTTCTCTTTCCTCTTTCTCCTCCTACCTCTTCATAGAGTTAGGTAAATTCCTAAACTCAATTGAATGATTAAGTAATTCCCTCTTTGAGCCAAAACTGAAGAAATCAATCTTCAGACAAAGTTTATCTCCCTTCCCTTTTTTCCTTGATTGTAATAGGTCTTTTGTGCCTCTGTAGATCATGTTATTTTCCCATTATACCTTCCCTTTCCTCCTCTCCCAGTATAATTATTTTTCCACTCCTTAATGCCTTTTTTTTCTTTGTTGTCATCACATCTAAGTCCATTCAAAACTTCTCCCTGTCTACGTGATGCCTCCCTTTAACTGCTCCAATAATAGATACAGTTCCCAAGATAACAGTTATCATTTTCCCATGTAGGGATGTAAATATTTTAGCTTTTAAATAATGGCTATATTCCCCCTTGTTTACCATTCTATGCTTCTCTTGTGTCCTGTGCTTGAAGAGTAAATTTTCTGTTTAATTATGTGAGGTTTTTTTCTTTTTTTTTTTTTTAATTTTTATTTTATTTTATAATTATAACATTTTTTTGACAGTACATATGCATGGGTAATTTTTTACAGCATTATCCCTTGCACTTACTTCTATTCAGATTTTTTCCCTTCCTCCCCCAACCCCCTCCCCCAGATGGCAAGCAGTCTTATATATGTTAAATATATTACAGTATATTCTAGATACAATATATGTGTGTAGAACCGAATTTTTTGTTGCACAGGAAGAATTGGATTCAGAAGGTAAAAATAACAGTTTACATTCATTTCCCAGTGTTCCTTTTCTGGATGTAGCTGGTTCTGTCCATCATTAATCAATTGGAATTGGATTAGCTCTTCTCTATGTTGAAGAAATCCACTTCCATCAGCATACATCCTCGTACAGTATCATTGTTGAAGTGTATAATGATCTTCTGGTTCTGCTCGTTTCACTCAGCATCAGTTGATGTAAGTCGCTCCAAGCCTCTCTGTATTTCTCCTGTTGGTCATTTCTTATAGAACAATAATATTCCATAACCTTCATATACCATAGTTTACCCAACCATTCTCCAATTGATGGACATCCATTCATCTTCCAGCTTCTAGCCACTATGAAAAGGGCTGCCACAAACATTTTGGCACATACAGGACCCTTTCCCTTCTTTAATAGTTCCTTGGGGTATAAGCCCAGTAGTAGTATGGCTGGGTCACATTTTGATAACTTTTTGGGCATAATTCCAGATTGCTCTCCAGAATGGTTGGATTCTTTCACAATTCCACCAACAATGCATCAGTTTCCCAGTTTTCCCACAGCCCCTCAAACATTCATCGTTATTTGTTCCTGTCATCTTAGCCAATCTGACAGGTGTGTAATGATACCTCAGAGTTGTCTTAATTTGCATTTCTCTGATCAATAGTGATTTGGAACACTCTTTCATATGAGTGGAAATAGTTTTAATTTCCTCATCAGAAAATTGTCTGTTCATATCCTTTGACCATTTATCAATTGGAGAATGGCTTGATTTCTTATAAATTAAAGTCAATTCTCTGTATATTTTGGAGATGAGGCCTTTATCAGAACCCTTAACTGTAAAAATTTTTTCCCAATTTGTTACTTCCCTTCTAATCTTGTTTGCATTAGTTTTGTTTGTGCAGAAACTTTTTAATTTGGTGTAATCAAAATGTTCTATTTTGTGATCAATAATGGTCTCTAGTTCTCCCTTGGACACAAACTCCTTCCTCCTCCACAAGTCTGAGAGGTAAACCATCCCCTGTTCCTCCAATTTATTTATGATTTCGTTTTTTATGCCTAAATCTTGGACCCATTTTGATCTAATCTTAGTATGTGGTGTTAAATGTGGGTCCATGCCTAGTTTCTGCCATACTAATTTCCAGTTTTCCCAGCAGTTTTTGTCAAATAATGAATTCTTATCCCAAAATTTGGGATCTTTGGGTTTGTCAAAGATTAGATTGCTATTTTTATTCACTATCTTGCCCTGTGAACCTAACCTATGCCACTGATCAACTAGTCTATTTCTTAGCCAATACCAAATGGTTTTGGTGACTGTTGCTTTATAATATAGCTTTAAATCAGGTACACTTAGACCACCTTCCTCTGACTTTTTTTTCATTAGTTCCCTTGCAATTCTCGACCTTTTATTCTTCCATATGAATTTTGTTGTTATTTTTTCTAGGTCATTAAAATAGTTTCTTGGGAGTCTGATTGGTATAGCACTAAATAAATAGATTAGTTTGGGGAGTATTGTCATCTTTATTATATTCGCTCGGCCTATCCAAGAGCACTGAATGTCTTTCCAATTATTTAAATCTGACTTTATTTTTGTGGCAAGTGTTTTGTAATTTTGCTCATATCATTCCTGACTCTCCTTTGGTAGATATATTCCCAAATATTTTATACTATCAACTGTTATTTTGAATGGAATTTCTCTTTGTATCTCTTGCTGTTGGATTGTGTTGGTAATGTATAAAAATCCTGAGGATTTATGTGGATTTATTTTGTATCCTGCAACTTTGCTAAAATTCTGAATTATTTCTATTAGCTTTTTAGCAGAGTCTTTGGGGTTCTCTAAGTATACCATCATGTCATCTGCGAAAAGTGATAATTTGATTTCCTCATTTCCTACTCTAATTCCTTGGATCTCTTTCTCGGCTCTTATTGCCGAGGCTAGAGTTTCTAGTACTATATTGAATAGTAATGGTGATAGTGGGCAACCTTTTTTCACTCCTGATCTTACAGGGAAAGGTTCTAGTTTATCACCATTACATATGATGTTTACTGAAGGTTTTAAATATATGCTCCTTATTATTTTAAGGAATAGTCCATTTATTCCTATACTCTCAAGCGGTTTTAGTAGGAATGGATGTTGGATTTTATCAAATGCCTTTTCTGCATCTATTGAGATGATCATATGGTTTTTATTAATTTGATTATTAATATGGTCAATTATACTAATAGTTTTCCTAATATTAAACCAGCCCTGCATTCCTGGTATAAATCCCACTTGGTCATAATGTATTATCCTGGGGATGATTTTCTGAAGTCTATTTGCTAATATCTTATTTAAGATTTTAGCATCAATATTCATTAAGGAAATTGGTCTATAGTTTTCTTTCTCAGTTTTCGATCTACCTGGTTTAGGTATCAGTACCATGTCTGTGTCATAGAAGGAATTTGGTAGGACTCCTTCAATCCCTATTTTTTCAAATAGTTTACATAGCATTGGAGTTAGTTGTTCTTTAAATGTTTGGTAGAATTCACCTGTAAATCCATCTGGTCCTGGGGACTTTTTCTTAGGAAGTTGGTTAATAGCTTGGTCTATTTCTTTTTCTGAGATGGGACTATTTAGACTACTTACTTCTTCCTTTGTTAATCTGGGCAAGCTATATTTTTGAAGGTATTCTTCCATTTCATTTAAGTTATCGAATTTATCAGCACAAAGTTGAGCAAAGTAGCTCCTAACTATTGTTCTAATTTCCTCTTCATTAGTGGTGAGTTCACCCTTTTCATTTTCAAGACTATCAATTTGCTTTTTCTCTTTCCTTTTTTTAATCAGGTTTACTAAGGGTTTGTCTATTTTGTTGGTTTTTTCATAAAACCAACTCTTAGTTTTATTAATTAATTCAATAGTTTCTTTACTTTCAATTTTATTAATCTCACCTTTTATTTTTTGAATTTCAAGTTTTGTGTTTGTCTGGGGGTTTTTAATTTGTTCCTTTTCTAACAATTTTAGTTGTAAGCCCAATTCGTTGGCCCTCTCTTTCTCTATTTTATGCAAGTAGGCCTGTAGAGATATAAAACTTCCCCTTATTACTGCTTTGGCTGTATCCCACACATTTTGGTATGATGTCTCATTATTGTCATTTTCTTGGGTGAAGTTATTAATTATGTCTATGATTTGCTGTTTTACCCAATCATTCTTTAGTATAAGATTATTTAGTTTCCAATTATTTTTTGGTCTATTTTCCCCTGGCTTTTTATTAAATGTTATTTTGATTGCATTATGGTCTGAAAAGGATGCATTTACTATTTCTGCCTTACTGCATTTGATTTTGAGGTTTTTATGCCCTAGTATATGATCAATTTTTGTATAGGTTCCATGAACTGCTGAGAAGAAAGTATATTCCTTTCTGTCTCCATTTAGCTTTCGCCAAAGATCTATCATATCAAACTTTTCTAGTATTCTATTTACCTCTTTGACTTCTTTCTTATTTATTTTGTGGTTTGATTTATCTAATTCTGAGAGTGCAAGGTTGAGATCTCCCGCTATTATAGTTTTGCTATCTATTTCCTCTTGCAGCTCTCTTAATTTCTCTTTTAAGAATTTAGATGCTGCACCACTTGGTGCATACATGTTTAATATTGATACTGCTTCACTATTGATGCTTCCCTTTAGCAGGATATAATGCCCTTCCTTATCTCTTTTAATTAGATCAATTTTTGGTTTTGCTTGATCTGAGATGAGGATGGCTACTCCTGCTTTTTTGGTTTTGCCTGAAGCATAATAGATTCTGCTCCACCCTTTTACTTTTAGTTTGAATGTCTCATCCTGTTTCAGGTGTGTTTCCTGTAAACAACATATAGTAGGATTCTGACTTTTAATCCAGTCTGCTAACTGCTTCCTCTTTATGAGGCAGTTTGCCCCATTCACATTTATGGTTAGAAGGACTAATTCTATATTGCTTGCCATCCTATTAACTCCTGCTTATGCTTTTCCCCTTTCCTTCCCTTTTACCCTCCTATCCAGTATTAAACTGGTGAACACCAATTGCTTTTCACAGCCCTCCCTTTTTAGGATCCCTCCCCCACCTTAAAGATCCTCCCCTTATTTTACCCCTTTTCCTCGAAATTACTGTATTCCCTACCCCTTAGCTTACTCCTTCCCTTTCACTTTTCAATGAAGTGGAAGAAGTTTCACCATAAATCGAATATGTCTATTGATACACGCTATGTTCATCTCCCTCTTTCTTTCTCTCAGATATAATAGGTTACCTTTGCCTCTTCATGAGATGTAGTACCACCACTTTATACTTTTTTATGATATAATCTCCTTTCCACCTCTAGTTTCTAAGACAAATTATACATATGTTCTTTACATATTTTTTTGACAGAAGTATAGTTCTCAGGATTTCTTTTTACCTTTTTAGAGACTTCCGGCCAAGATGGCGGCGTGGAGGCAGACAGCTGCTTGAGCTCCTCGCTTTCTCTCAGAACTTACTTCATGACAAGCCTCTGACTTAATGCTTGACCCAGAAAGAAACCCACAAATTATCACCAAGAGAAGACATCCTTGAAAGTCGCCAGAAAAGGTCTGTGTTTGCTCGGGGGAGGGTCAATCAGACTGGGCGCAGACTGAGGGCAGGCAGCCAGAGCAAGACAGGCAGCTCACACAGCTCAGACCGGAGGGGGAGGGGTGTGATCTCTGCCTTTTCTGTGAAAGGGCTTTTGCCCCAGTATGGATGCTCCGTCTTGGCAGCAAGCCAGGAGCGGTAGAGAGGGTGTAAACACCGGAGGTGAAGATTGAAACCCCAGAAAGCCAGCATCTCTCAGAGCCCGGCCACCCCCAACACCCACCTGGACTGACTCGGTGCGTTCTCGGAGCCTCAGAGCGCAGACTCAGTACAGTCATTGCTGTTCTGTTAGTGGCTCTCTGCTGCCCTACCCCCAGTCTGTAGAGGAAGCCCATTAATACCATCCAGCCCCAGCCCCCGCAAAACAGACCAATTGTTTCTCTTGTCAGTTTGTTTTCTTTGATTCCTACTCTGACAAAATGAACAAAAAATTCAAAAGGGCTCTAACCATTGACAGCTTCTGTGTGGAGAGGGAGCAGACTTCAAATGCTGAGGAGACTAGGAACAGACTGTCCCCAGATGTATCCCCTGGGAGGGATATAAGCTGCTCCTCAATACAAAAGAACCTCATAGAGGAAATCAAAAAGGCTCTCACAAGAGAGCTGGAAGAGAAATGGGAAAAGGAAAGGGAAGCTTGGCAAGAGAGCCTGGAGAAGTCATCCCATGCATTCAAAGACAGAGTGGATAAAGAAATCAAATCATTGAGAAACAAGATTAGTGAGCTGGAAAAGGTAAACAACTCCAAGGAAAACAGGATTAGTGAGCTGGAAAAGGTAAACAACTCCAAGGAAAACAGGATTAGTGAACTGGAAAAAGAAATCAGCTCTCTAAAAAATAAAATGGATAAAATGGAAAAAAATTCCATAGAAGATAAAAACTCAATTGGACAATTACAAAGAGATATAAAAAAAGTGAGTGAAGAAAATACATCATTGAAAATTAGACTGGAACAAGTAGAAATGAATGACTCAAGGAGAAACCAAGAGGGAGTCAAGCAAAACCAGAGAAATGAAACAATTGAAAAGACTGTCAAGTACCTTACCAGAAAGACAACAGACCTGGAAAACAGATCCAGGAGAGACAATTTGAGAATAATCGGACTCCCTGAAAAATGGGAGGAAAAAAAGAGCTTGGACACCATTTTCGAGGAAATTATCAAAGAGAACTGCCCAGACGTTTTGGAAACAGAGGGTAAAATAGACATTGAAAAAATTCATCGATCACCTACTGAAAGGGACCCTAAAATCAAAACGCCAAGAAATATAGTGGCCAAATTCAAGAACCATCAGACAAAGGAAAAGATATTGGAAGCTGCTAGAAAAAAACAATTCAGATATGGAGGATCCACAATAAGGATAACCCAGGATCTAGCAGCGTCCACATTAAAAGAACGCAGGGCCTGGAACATGATATTCCGAAAGGCTAAGGAACTTGGTATGCAGCCAAGAATAACTTACCCAGCAAGAATGAGCATCGTTTTCCAGGGAAGAAGATGGACATTTAACGAAATAAATGAATTCCATCTATTTTTGATGAAAAAACCAGACCTACATAAAAGGTTTGATCTTCAAATACAGAACTCAAGAGATCTCTAAAAAGGTAAAAAGAAATCCTGTGAGGTTTTTTTCAATAGAAATGATTGGAAGTCTCTTACTTCATTGAAGCTCAGTTGTGTCCCCTGAAAGATTAGGCTCAGTATCACTGGTTAATTAATTCTTGGTTGCAACCCCAGGTCCTTTGCCTTCTAGAACATGGCATTCTAGGTCCTCCAAGTCTTTATTGTAGAAGCTGCCAGATGCTTGGTAATCCTGACTGTTACTCCTTGATGTTTGAATTGTTTTTTTTTTTTTCTGTCAACTTGCAGCATTTTTAACTTGAGACTGTAGTTTTGGAATTTCGCAACAATGTACCTAGGGATTTTCCTTTTGGGATCTTTTTCCAAAGGTGAATGATGTATTTTTTCAATAAGTATTTCCACCTCTGTTTCTAAAATAGTGGGGTAATTTTTCTTGATGATCTCTTGAAGAATGCTATCATGGCTCTTTTTTTGGTTACGGCTTTCAGGTAGACCAATATTTTTTTCATATAAAAAATGTTAAAGTATATGTTAAATATAATATAGGTATACATATTTATATAGTTATCTTGCTGCACAAGAAAAATCTGATTTAGAAAGAAGCTAAAAATAACCTTAGAAGGAAAATAAAAATGCAAGCAAACAATAACAGATAAAGTGGAAATACTATGCTGTGGTCTACACTCATTTCCCATAGTTCTTTCACTAGGTGTAGGCTGGTTCTCTTCATTATTTAACATGTGGAACTGATTTGGATCATTTCATTATTAGAAAGAGCCACTTCCATCAGATTTGATCATCATATAGTATTGTTGTTGCCATGTATTATGATCTCCTAGTTCTGCTCATTTCATTTAGTATCATTTCATGTAAGTCTCTCCAGACCACTCTGAAATCATCCTGCTGGTCATTTCTTACTGAACAATAATATTCCATAACATTCATATACCACAATTTATTCAGCTATTCTCCAATTGATGGGCATCCATTCAGTTTCCAGTTTCTAGCCACAAAAAGGGCTGCCACAAACATTTTTGCACATATGCGTCTTTTTCCCTTTTTTAAGATATCTTTGGGGAATAAGCACAATAGTAACACTGCTGGATCAAAAGGTATGCACAGTTGGATAACTTTGAGCATAGTTCCAAATTTCTTTCCAGAATGGTTGGACCCTTCACAATTCCACCAACAATGTATTAGTTAGACTAATAATTTTAAATTGTCTCTTCTGGATCTATATTCCAGATTGGTGGTTTGTCCAATGATGTATTTTATATTTTCTTCCATTTTTGTTTTCACTCTTTTTCATTTGTTTGGCTGATTCTTGGTGTCTCAGAGGCTCATTAGTTTCCATTTGTCCTATTCCAATTTTTAACGTGTGGTTTTCTTCAGTTAACTTTTGTATCTCTTTTTCCATTTGGTTAATTCTACTTTTGAAAGTGTTCTTTTATTCAGTGTACTTTTTTTTTTCATTTAGCCAATTGTATTTGTTAAGGAATTGCTTTCCTTTTCCAAGCTGTTGACTCTTTCTTGCATAATTCTCATTTCTTTTTTTCATTTTTCTACCTCTTTTATTTACCTTTTAAAGTTTCTTATGAGCGTTTACAAGAAGCATTTTTGGGTTAAAATTCAATTTATATTGCTCTTTGAGATTTCCTCTGGAAATATTGTCCTTGTCTGAGTTAGTGATCTGTTCTTCCTTGTTACCACAGTAACTTTCTATGGTCAAGATTCTTTTATGTTTCTTGCTCATTTTCTTTTCTTCTTCTTTTTTTTTTTTTGAAATTCCTCTTTTTTAACTTTTATAGTCAAACTCTTCTCCTGGTCTAAAGGGGGCCACTGTCCCAAGATTTCTGTGCAGCTCTGAACCTTGGCTTTTAGGGGCCCCTTGTGTTTGAAGAGTATTGCTTTGCCTGTTTTTTCCAGAAAACAATTTGGTTTCCTAGAATTTGCTTTCTGAGCTTGTACTGATGGTTGCTTCACTGGTCTGCTCATCTACTGAGCCGGGACCAAGAGTCTTAGTTGCTGATCTGTTGTGTTAAGATCCTCTCACTGGTTGTCCCAGACTCCATCCCAGCTGGGCTGAACAGTCCTTTTAATCCAGTGAGATTGATCTTTCTTATTTTTTTAAATAATAGCTTTTATATTTTCAAGACACATGCAAAGATAGTTTTCAACATTCACTCTGGCAAAACGTTTTGTTCCAAATTCTTTTCTCCCTCCCTTCCCCCTATTCTTCCCTTAGAGAACAAATAATCCAATATATGTTAAACATGTGCAGTTCATATATACATAGTTCCACAATTAATGTGCTGCACCAGAAAAAAATGGATCAAAAAAGAAAAAAAATTGAAAGAAAGCAAAAAGCAAGCAAACAACAATAAAAAGATGAAAATACTATGTTGTGATCCACTTTCAGTCCACATAGTCCTCTTTCTGGTTGCAGATGACTCCCTCCATCTCAAATCTATTGCAATTAGTCTGAATCACCTCAGTGTTGAAACAAGCTATGTCCATCAGAATTGGGCATCACATAATGTTGTTGTTGCCATGAACAATGTTCTTTTGGTTCTACTCACTACACTTATTATCAGTTCATATAAATCTCTCCAGACCTTTCTGAAATCATCCTGCTGATCATTTCTTATAGAATAATAACATTCTATAACATTCATATATCATGATACTAACATTTCTTGAAGTCCTTCCAATTTGTCTTGAGCCATAGAGTGGTTTCATTCCACCAGACAGTTCACAGGCTTGGTTTTCATGTGATTTTTGAGGAAAACTTCCTGGCTTCACTCTGCCATTGTGGCTCCACTCCCAAAGTCTATGTGAGTTGTTTCTTTCTGTTGTTTGCAATATTTTCTCCTTGAATTGCAAGCTCTGGAACTTGACTATATATGTAGGCATTTTCAGTTCCAGTTTTATTTCAGGAGATTAATGGTGGAATCCTTATTTTTTTTATTGTACTCTCTAGTTCAACAGTATCCAGTCAGTTTTCCATATTAAGTTTGTGAAACATGGTATCTAGGCTCTTTTTTTGATTATGGCCTTCAGGAGTCCAATAATTGTTAAATTATCTTTCCTTGATTTATTTTCCATATCTTTTTTCCAATGAGATATTTCACATTTTCTCCTATTTTTTTCATTTTTTCATTCTCTTTTATTATTTCTTGTTATCTCATGCAGATAAGTTTCCATTTACCAATTTCTAAGCATTTTCTTTAGTCAGCTTCTTTTTCAGTTTCATCTCTTTTGCTTTTTTAATGAGTTCATTTATTTGGTGAATTTTTGTCTATCTTTTATTTTTGGCCAAATAGCCATTCCCTAACTTTTAATTCTATGTCTAATTTGGGCTTTCCTACCAGGATAGAGAATCCACTGTCCTAAGCTTAATTTTTTTCTTGCTGCTATTTTCAGAGCTAGTTCTAGGAGTCTAGAAGTTTTCAGTTCTTCCAAGGTAATATATCTAAGGGGAAGTATGGCCCTATTCTGCTGGCCTGAGTTTTGTATGTGGGCAGCAATAAGCATTTTTTTCTGCCCTGGAACTCTCACCAGGCTACCTGCTCCACTATGGCCACAATGTTGTGATGTGCTTGTGCTCTCCCTCTCCCTGTGACTGTAAACTGGAATAGCATTTGCATAATGCTACAGAATCCTGCATCCTATGCCAGCAAGGGATGCCCTATAATCTCCTTCTGACAAGTTGCTTGTTAAAAAGGCTCTGGAAGACACTGCTACCAATTTAGTAACCCTGCCAAAGCCTAGTTCTGATGTGCCAGACCACCACTTGGATCTCTGTTCCACTCTTACCTCTGATATAGCACTTTCCTGCCAACACACTAAGTTGCCTTAAGCTGAAAAATGGTTTCACACCTACTTTTTGTTGATTCTACCAATCCAGAATTCATTTTGTGGCATTATTTTAAAATGGTTTGGAGAGGAATTTGGGAGAACTCAATGGAATCCCTATCTGTACTCCATTATCTGTTGGCTCTGCTCCCTCAGTAAATGTACTCTTTTCTAAACTCCGCATTTTAGGAGTGACATTTTAGATGACATAATAGATGTCTGGACTTGTAGTCAGTAATATCTGAGTTCAAATTTAGCCTCAGATATTTACTAGCTATTTGATTCTGGGCAAATCATTTTGTTTCTATTTATCTCAATTGCTTCATCTATAAAATGGAGATATAATAGTATCTATATCTCATGGCTGCTGTAAGGGTCAAATGAGATAATATTTATAAAGCTTTTAGCAAGGAGCCCTACACATAATAATAACAATATAGATGTTAACACAAAATCAGGAAACTGACAGGAAAAAATTAGAAAGCAAAAAATAAAAGAATGTGACTATCAAATGCTACTATGATAACAGGGAACTTCAAGACACAAATTCAGAAAACATTAATGTAAAAACATTTACAAGAAAAGTCTCAAAGAAAATAGACAGATCATACATAAGCCTCCTCCCCAAATTCCTATGCAAACTAAAGAAATTTTTTTTAAAATCATAATTTGTAATGTTCTCTCTAAAATGTAATGTTCTCTGTCGAGGTTTTCTTGGGGTCTCTGGAAGCAGTCTTTGTTTCAGTTCAGTAATCACCACAAGTACAGCAAGGTGTTAAAGTCCAAATCCTTTATCTCTTTCAAAGTCCTACCTCCTTCACTTGGGGCTTGTCTAGTTTTCTGGAGGCCTTCCAGATCTTGGTTTCAGTGGGGAAGCAAAAGAGATGTGCCACCAAGGTGATGTGAGATAGGATGAATCTGTCTGAGTCCAAGGGCTTGTACTTCAGCCTCCAGCTGTCCACTTGTCTCTGAATCTCCCTGGCTGAGGCTTCTAGCTATAAACTCCACACTGAGCACAAACCAGTCATTATATCACTAGGAAACCATCATTTGTTCTAGGATTAAATCAGTGCTAAACTAGATTTAACCATTGTTTCCTCAATTCCAATAACATTTCCTTGTAAGATTAAATCAATCATACTGATAACTATTGTCTCTATTAATTCCATTGACTTAGTACCTTGTAAGAAACCTTTGTTCTGACCCATAATAATAATTGTAAATCAAATAAATTGTGGACAAAAATTAGAAAAAAGTAAGAACAATGTAAGAAAATTATGAAAAAAACTAATAGTTTGGTAAAAGAGAGACAAATAACATTTTAAAAACCAAAACTAGGTAAGCACTAGAAAAGGTACCAAACCTCACTGCAATTTAGAAGTTAGTAAGTGGAAGGTAATGACTCCATGAGACTGAAGGAGAGGGAAACTGTTCCCTTTACTGAAACCATGTTCCTTTTAAGATTATCATTCTGAAACTGTGATCCCTTTTGGAGTCTCCCTGGAGATGTTATCTTTTGGGGATACCAGGCCCTTTGATTCAATTAGAAATCCTGGTCAAAAAGCACCCCTTTGATGTGTTGTTAATTCCAATTGAAGATCTGGGCCAGATATTGATAAACATCTAGGCCTGGGAACCTTGGTTTCCTTTTCTCCTTTTAAAGGGCAGTTTCTAAACTCATTACTTGCAAAAGATCCAAAGCAGCTTGCTAGGACCCTGCCCCCTGAGAAGGTGTTCTCTTTTCAATATCAGCCTCCATTTGCCTAATAGGACTTTGCCACTGTAGCAGTCAGCCTTTTAGCAGAACTGGCTTCCTATCCAACAATAAACTTTCATTTTTGCCATTTAATATTTTGGGTTTCATGAATTCTTTCATAAAGAATCTCTGCACCAACCATAAGGGGATTTTAACAACTCTGACTGTCCCTAACCTCATCAAGAACATAAGAAACAATATAAAGAAAAAAAGATGTTTTTTTTAATATAAATGTTTCATTGGACCAACAACTAATCTACAAAATTAGTCCAAGAGAATAAGCTAAGAATTAACTTGAAAGTCTTAAAAAAGAACCTAGACATTATATTTTTTAAAAAAATTACAAAGGAAAAATGCCCAAATATCTTGGATCCAGAGAATAAAACAGAAGTTAAAAGAATCAACCCTGATTAAAAAAGATCCCAAAATGGACACTCCCAAAAATATACCAGTCAACTTACAGAGTTTACAGGTGAAAGAGAAGATATTTTAAAAAGCTAGAAAATCATTCAAAGACCATGGAACTACATTCAGGATTATACAATATTATACAATCCTTCCATGTAAAAGGAGCATAGGCCTTAGACAATGATATTTTGGAAGGCAAAAAAAAAACAGGATTACAATAAAAAATACTTTATCCAGCAAAACTGTACATGATGCTTCAAAGGAAAGAGTGAATACTTAAATGGATACAAATAAAAGATTTTAAATCATTCTTAATGGAAATATAAAAGCTGATTCAAAAATGTAATTTTCTCAAGACTCAAGACAAATATAAAAAGGCAAACATAAGTTAAAAAAATCAAAAGGAACATAATAAATTTAAATTACTAATATTATTTTATGGATGAAAATTATGCTCATAATCCATAAGAGCTTTATTGTCATTAAAACAAATAGAGGGAGTCTACTTAGAGGACATATCTAGAAGATGATTAGATTGGGATGATCTCTTTTTCTAGAATGATACACTGAGAGAACAGAAAGAGAAAAGAAAGAATGGGGCAAATCATCTCACTTAAAAGAGTTAAGCACGGAAGAGCTTTTAGAATGGAAGAGAAAATTGAGGTGGGGGAGAGAAGGAGGCAGTAGAGGTAGGGAGGGAGAAGGAGAGGGATATAGGCAATGCTTAATTTTCTTTTATCAATTTACTCAATAGAAAGTGGAAGGACAAGTGGCTAAGAGAAGGAGGTTGGTGATAGAAGATGAAGGAGGGAGTTATTGAAAGCAAAACAGACTTTTAAAGAAGGAACAGGGTAAAAAAATTTTAAAGAGATAAATAGAAGAGAATATGATGAAGAGAAATTCATAATTCTCAAGTGTGAATGTGACTGGCATGCACTACTTCATAAAATGTAAGCAGAGGACAGAATGGCTCAGAAACTAGAATCCAGCAATATATTGTTTATTCAAGACACACTTGAAACAAAAAAAAGATTCAAACAAGATTTAAAATAAAGAGCTAGAGAACAATCTATTATGCTTCAATTGAAGTAAAAAGGGCAGGGGTAGCATTCATGATCTCAGAAAAAAGCAAATAGGAAAACAGTCTTAATTTTAAATGATAATTTAAAATGTTTTGCTAAAATGTTCCATAGACAATATTAATTTTTATTTAATATCAATATTGACCAAAAGGACAAAACATTCAAATTCTTGAGGGGAAAAAAAAAAACTAAAGTAGTAAGAGGAAATAGATAACAATCTAACTATAAAATAAACTATAAAATAAATAAATAAGATGTTAAGAAAATTAAGCATAAAACTTTAAATATTAGAAAAAGAGTAAGTTAAAAATCTTTAGGTAGGGACCAAATTAGAAACCCTGAAGATAATAAAAAGAGTAATATAGTTTTTAATTAAACAAAACTTGTACCAGGTTTTGAGAACAAAAGCAATAAAATAGGTAAATCACTGTACAACTTGATTTTTAAAAAAGGAGAGAAAACAAAATTCCCAACATCAAAACTGAAAAGAGTAGATGTACAACTAATGGAGATTAGATTAATGCAATTATTAAGACCTATTTAGTGCATCTAAATGCCAATAAAACTGACAGTCTAAAATGGATAAATATTTTAAATATAAATTACCCAAATTAACAGTAGAGAAAATAGAATATTTAAATAATACTATCTTAGAAAAAGAAATTAAACAAATCATAAATAAGTACCTTGAAGGGGGAAAAACACCAAAACTACATGGATTTATAAGATGAGAGCATTGTTGAAGTGTAAAATGGATAATTTTGATTGTTTTATATTAAAATATTCTTGAAAAAAATAAAACGTATGCAGCCAAGAATAGAAGGAATGAAGAAAATGGTGGTCGGGGGTGACTTTCATAGACAATTTCTCACATAAAATATGATAGAATTGGTATTTTGCTGTAGTTTAGGAAATGTTGAGCTATTTAATTAAATAAAACAAACGTGAAAAATCCTGAACTGAAAGATTCTATCCACCTCCAGAAAAGTAGATGGCAGGTGTAAATAAGCATAGTATGACTTTACATATAAGTGAATATATGAATATCTTTATAGATATCAATGTATATGCATGTTATTTGTTTAAATATGTGTATATGTATATACCTACCCTGGTCATAATCTTTTTGATAGATGGCTATAGTCTCCTTATTAGTATTTGACTCAAAATTTTGTATGTATATTCATTAATTATGTTTTTCTTTGTTTTGACTTTCTGCTTGAGGTATAATAAAGTATTTGTGTCATAAAAATAATTTGGTAGCACTCTTTCTTTACTTATTTTTAAGCAATTTACATAATATTGCAATTAATTGTTCTTTAAGTATGTTTGGTAGAATTAATTTATAGAGTAATTTAGTATTTTATTTAAAAGTTTTTACATTTATTTTAAAAATAAGAATAAAATAAGAAAAGAAAAAAATAACATTTCCATGTTTACAGCATGAGAGGATTCAATATAAAACAATACTTTTTTTTTCCAAGAAAGCCTATGTAATAAATATTACTCATTGTTTTCAAAGCTACCCAGCTTTTCTTTGCTTCCTTATAAGTTTTCATTTGTTTTCTGTTGTGTACTTTTTACTTTATTTTTCTTCTCTCTTCTCACCCCAGTCTGCCAAAGGTTACAATTAGACACTGATATGTGTGGGTGTGTGTATTTACAGAGAGACAGAGGTAGACAGAGTCAGATAGAGACATAGATCTATTTACATGTAAACTATTTAAAAATAAATAAATAACAAGTTCTACAAATTCCTTTTATTACACAAACATCTTATTACATATAAATCAAGGAGATCAAAACAGAGAAGGAAAAGTATACAACATAACCAATGAATATATATGCAAAAATTAAATCAAATGCTTATAAGGAGACTACAGCAATATAACAAAAGGATCATTCACTGTTACAAGGCTGGATTTATGCCAGGAATACAAGGCTAGTTCAATATTAGGAAAATTATAAAAATATAAATAATATAAAAATAACAAAAACCACAAAAGTCTTATAATATCAATATATGCAAAGAAAACTTTTGAAAAAATATAACACATGTTCTTATTTAAAATACTAGAAAGCATAGGAATAAATGGAGCTTTTCTTAAAATGATGTCTCTCTAAAGCCATCAACAAACATTATCTGTAATGGGGATGAACTAGAAGCCTTTCCAATAAGCTAAGTGTTCAAGCAAGGATTTCCATGATTATTGTTTTCATTCAGTAATATACTAGAAATTTAAGCTTTAGCAATAATACAAGAAAAAGAAATTGAAAGAATAAGCAATGAGAGGGGGAAATCTATCATTTTTTTTAGATGGTATACTTAGAGAAATATAAAGAGTCAAGTAAAAACTACTCAAAACGACTTCCGGCCAAGATGGCGGCGTGGAGGCAGACAGCTGCTTGAGTTCCTCGTTTTCTCTCAGAACTTACTTCATGACAAGCCTCTGACTTAATGCTTGACCCAGAAAGAAATCCACAAATTATCACCAAGAGAAGACATCCTTGAAAGTCGCCAGAAAAGGTCTGTGTTTGTTCGGGGGAGGGTAAATCAGACTGGGCGCAGACTGAGGGCAGACAGCCAGAGCAAGACAGGCAGCTCACACAGCTCAGACCGGAGGGGGAGGGGTGTGATCTCTGCAGTTTCTGCAAAAGGGCTTTTGCCCCAGTGTGGATGCTCCGTCTTGGCAGCAAGCCAGGAGCAGCAGAGAGGGTGTAAACACCGGAGGTGAAGATTAAAACCCCAGAAAGCCAGCGTCTCTCAGAGCCCGGCCACCCCCAACCCCCACCTGGACTGACTCGGTGCGTTCTCAGAGCCTCAGAGCTCAGACTCAGTACAGTCATTGCTGTTCTGTTAGTGGCTCTCTGCTGCCCTACCCCCAGTCTGTAGAGGAAGCCCATTAATACCATCCAACCCCATCCCCCGCAAAACAGACCAATTGTTTCTCTTGTCAGTTTGTCTTCTTTGATTCCTACTCTGACAAAATGAACAAAAAATTCAAAAGGGCTCTAACCATTGACAGCTTCTGTGTGGAGAGGGAGCAGACTTCAAATGCTGAGGAGACTAGGAACAGAATGTCCCAAGATGTATCCCCTGGGAGGGATATAAGCTGCTCCTCAATACAAAAGAACCTCATAGAGGAAATCAAAAAGGCTCTCACAAGAGTTCTGGAAGAGAAATGGGAAAAGGAAAGGGAAGCTTGGCAAGAGAGCCTGGAGAAGTCATCCCATGCATTCAAAGACAGAATGGATAAAGAAATCAAATCATTGAGAAACAAGATTAGTGAGCTGGAAAAGGTAAACTACTCCAAGGAAAACAGGATTAGTGAGCTGGAAAAGGTAAACAACTCCAAGGAAAACAGGATTAGAGAGCTGGAAAAAGAAATCAGCTCTCTAAAAAATAAAATGGATAAAATGGAAAAAAATTCCATAGAAGATAAAAACTCAATTGGACAATTACAAAGAGATATAAAAAAAGTGAGTGAAGAAAATACATCATTGAAAATTAGACTGGAACAAGTAGAAATGAATGACTCAAGGAGAAACCAAGAGGGAGTCAAGCAAAACCAGAGAAATGAAACAATTGAAAAGACTGTCAAATACCTTACCAGAAAGACAACAGACCTGGAAAACAGATCCAGGAGAGACAATTTGAGAATAATCGGACTCCCTGAAAAATGGGAGGAAAAAAAGAGCTTGGACACCATTTTCGAGGAAATTATCAAAGAGAACTGCCCAGACGTTTTGGAAACAGAGGGTAAAATAGACATTGAGAAAATTCATCGATCACCTACTGAAAGGGACCCTAAAATCAAAACGCCAAGAAATATAGTGGCCAAGTTCAAGAACCATCAGACAAAGGAAAAGATATTGGAAGCTGCTAGAAAAAAACAATTCAGATATGGAGGATCCACAATAAGGATAACACAGGATCTAGCAGCGTCCACATTAAAAGAACGCAGGGCCTGGAACATGATATTCCGAAAGGCTAAGGAACTTGGTATGCAGCCAAGAATAACTTACCCAGCAAGAATGAGCATCGTTTTCCAGGGAAGAAGATGGACATTTAACGAAAAAAATTAATTCCATCTATTTTTGATGAAAAAACCAGACCTACATAAGAGGTTTGATCTTCAAATACAGAACTCAAGAGACTTCTAAAAAAGGTAAAAAGAAATCTTGAGAACTATACTTCTGTCAAAAAAATATGTAAAGAACATATGTACAATTTGTCTTAGAAAATAGAGGTGGAAAGGAGATTATATCATAAAAAAGTATAAAGTGGTGGTACTACATCTCATGAAGAGGCAAAGGTAACCTATTATATCTGAGAGAAAGAAAGGAGGGAGATGAACATAGCGTGTATCAATAGACATATTCGATTTATGGTGAAACTTCTTCCACTTCATTGAAAAGTGAAAGGGAAGGAGTAAGCTAAGGGGAAGGGAATACAGTAATTTCGAGGAAAAGGGGTAAAATAAGGGGAGGATCTTTAAGGTGGGGGAGGGATCCTAAAAAGGGAGGGCTGTGAAAAGCAAGTGGTGTTTACCAGTTTAATACTGGATAGGAGGGTAAAAGGGAAGGAAAGGGGAAAAGCATAAGCAGGGGTTAATAGGATGGCAAGCAATATAGAATTAGTCCTTCTAACCATAAATGTGAATGGGGCAAACTGCCTCATAAAGAGGAAGCAGTTAGCAGACTGGATTAAAAGTCAGAATCCTACTATATGTTGTTTTCAGGAAACACATCTGAAACAGGATGAGACATTCAAACTAAAAGTAAAAGGGTGGAGCAGAATCTATTATGCTTCAGGCAAAACCAAAAAAGCAGGAGTAGCCATCCTCATCTCAGATCAAGCAAAAACAAAAATTGATCTAATTAAAAGAGATAAGGAAGGGCATTATATCCTGCTAAAGGGAAGCATCAATAGTGAAGCAGTATCAATATTAAACA
Source organism: Sminthopsis crassicaudata (assembly GCF_048593235.1). Classification (NCBI taxonomy): domain Eukaryota; kingdom Metazoa; phylum Chordata; class Mammalia; order Dasyuromorphia; family Dasyuridae; genus Sminthopsis; species Sminthopsis crassicaudata. The sequence goes on from NC_133619.1 coordinate 505,844,311, forward strand.
TGTATGCACCAAGTGGTGCATCTAAATTCTTAAAAGAGAAATTAAGAGAGCTGCAAGAGGAAATAGATAGCAAAACTATAATAGCGGGAGATCTCAACCTTGCACTATCAGAATTAGATAAATCAAACCACAAAATAAATAAGAAAGAAGTCAAAGAGGTAAATAGAATACTAGAAAAGTTTGATATGATAGATCTTTGGCAAAAGCTAAATGGAGACAGAAAGGAATATACTTTCTTCTCAGCAGTTCATGGAACCTATACAAAAATTGATCATATACTAGGGCATAAAAACCTCAAAATCAAATGCAGTAAGGCAGAAATAGTAAATGCATCCTTTTCAGACCATAATGCAATCAAAATAACATTTAATAAAAAGCCAGGGGAAAATAGACCAAAAAATAATTGGAAACTAAATAATCTTATACTAAAGAATGATTGGGTAAAACAGCAAATCATAGACATAATTAATAACTTCACCCAAGAAAATGACAATAATGAGACATCATACCAAAATGTGTGGGATACAGCCAAAGCAGTAATTAGGGGAAGTTTTATATCTCTACAGGCCTACCTGCATAAAATAGAGAAAGAGAGGGCCAACGAATTGGGTTTACAACTAAAATTGCTAGAAAAGGAACAAATTAAAAACCCCCAGACAAACACAAAACTTGAAATTCAAAAAATAAAAGGTGAGATTAATAAAATTGAAAGTAAAAAAACTATTGAATTAATTAATAAAACTAAGAGTTGGTTTTATGAAAAAACCAACAAAATAGACAAACCCTTAGTAAACCTGATTAAAAAAAGGAAAGAGAAAAAGCAAATTGATAGTCTTGAAAATGAAAAGGGTGAACTCACCACTAATGAAGAGGAAATTAGAACAATAGTTAGGAGCTACTTTGCTCAACTTTATGCCGATAAATTCGATAACTTAAATGAAATGGATGACTTCCTCCAAAAATATAGCTTGCCCAGATTAACAGAGGAAGAAGTAAGTAGTTTAAATAGTCCCATCTCAGAAAAAGAAATAGACCAAGCTATTAACCAACTTCCTAAGAAAAAGTCCCCAGGACCAGATGGATTTACAGGTGAATTCTACCAAACATTTAAAGAACAACTAACTCCAATGCTATGTAAACTATTTGAAAAAATAGGGATTGAAGGAGTCCTACCAAATTCCTTCTATGACACAGACATGGTACTGATACCTAAACCAGGTAGATCGAAAACGGAGAAAGAAAACTATAGACCAATTTCCTTAATGAATATTGATGCTAAAATCTTAAATAAGATATTAGCAAATAGACTTCAGAAAATCATCCCCAGGATAATACACTATGACCAAGTGGGATTTATACCAGGAATGCAGGGCTGGTTTAATATTAGGAAAACTATTAGTATAATTGACCATATTAATAATCAAATTAATAAAAACCATATGATCATCTCAATAGATGCAGAAAAGGCATTTGATAAAATCCAACATCCATTCCTACTAAAAACGCTTGAGAGTATAGGAATAAATGGACTATTCCTTAAAATAATAAGGAGCATATATTTAAAACCTTCAGTAAACATCATATGTAATGGTGATAAACTAGAACCTTTCCCTGTTAGATCAGGAGTGAAACAAGGTTGCCCACTATCACCATTACTATTCAATATAGTACTAGAAACTCTAGCCTTGGCAATAAGAGCCGAGAAAGAGATCCAAGGAATTAGAGTAGGAAATGAAGAAATCAAATTGTCACTTTTCGCAGATGACATGATGGTATACTTAGAGAACCCCAAAGACTCTGCTAAAAAGCTATTAGAAATAATTCAGAATTTTAGCAAAGTCGCAGGATACAAAATAAATCCACATAAATCCTCAGGATTTTTATACATTACCAACACAATCCAACAGCAAGAGATACAAAGAGAAATTCCATTCAAAATAACAGTCGATAGTATCAAATATTTGGGAATATATCTACCAAAGGAGAGTCAGGAATTATATGAGCAAAATTACAAAACACTTGCCACAAAAATAAAGTCAGATTTAAATAATTGGAAAGACATTCAATGTTCTTGGATAGGCCGAGCGAATATAATAAAGATGACAATACTCCCCAAACTAATCTATTTATTTAGTGCTATACCAATCAGACTCCCAAGAAACTATTTTAATGACCTAGAAAAAATAACAACAAAATTCATATGGAAGAATAAAAGGTCGAGAATTGCAAGGGAACTAATGAAAAAAAAGTCAGAGGAAGGTGGTCTAAGTGTACCTGATTTAAAGCTATATTATAAAGCAACAGTCACCAAAACCATTTGGTATTGGCTAAGAAATAGACTAGTTGATCAGTGGCATAGGTTAGGTTCACAGGACAAGATAGTGAATAAAAATAGCAATCTAATCTTTGACAAACACAAAGATCCCAAATTTTGGGATAAGAATTCATTATTTGACAAAAACTGCTGGGAAAACTGGAAATTAGTATGGCAGAAACTAGGCATGGACCCACATTTAACACCACATACTAAGATTAGATCAAAATGGGTCCAAGATTTAGGCATAAAGAACGAAATCATAAATAAATTGGAGGAACATGGGATGGTTTACCTCTCAGACTTGTGGAGGAGGAAGGAGTTTGTGTCCAAGGGAGAACTAGAGACCATTATTGATCACAAAATAGAACATTTTGATTACACCAAATTAAAAAGTTTCTGCACAAACAAAACTAATGCAAACAAGATTAGAAGGGAAGTAACAAATTGGGAAAACATTTTTACAGTTAAAGGTTCTGATAAAGGCCTCATCTCCAAAATATACAGAGAATTGACTTTAATTTATAAGAAATCAAGCCATTCTCCAATTGATAAATGGTCAAAGGATATGAACAGACAATTTTCAGATGATGAAATTAAAACTATTTCCACTCATATGAAAGAGTGTTCCAAATCACTATTGATCAGAGAAATGCAAATTAAGACAACTCTGAGGTATCATTACACACCTGTCAGATTGGCTAAGATGACAGGAACAAATAACGATGAATGTTGGAGGGGCTGTGGGAAAACTGGGACACTGATGCATTGTTGGTGGAGTTGTGAAAGTATCCAACCATTCTGGAGAGCAATCTGGAATTATGCCCAAAAAGTTATCAAACTGTGCATACCCTTTGACCCAGCCATACTACTACTGGGCTTATACCCCAAGGAACTACTAGAGAAGGGAAAGGGTCCTGTATGTGCCAAAATGTTTGTGGCAGCCCTTTTCATAGTGGCTAGAAGCTGGAAGATGAATGGATGTCCATCAATTGGAGAATGGTTGGGTAAACTATGGTATATGAATGTTATGGAATATTATTGTTCTATAAGAAATGACCAACAGGAGAAATACAGAGAGGCTTGGAGAGACTTACATCAACTGATGCTGAGTGAAACGAGCAGAACCAGAAGATCATTATACACTTCAACAATGATACTGTACGAGGATGTATGCTGATGGAAGTAGATTTCTTCAACATAGAGAAGAGCTAATCCAATTCCAATTGATTAATGATGGACAGAACCAGCTACATCCAGAAAAGGAACACTGGGAAATGAATGTAAACTGTTATTTTTACCTTCTGAATCCAATTCTTCCTGTGCAACAAAAAATTCGGTTCTACACACATATATTGTATCTAAATTATACTGTAATATATTTAACATATATAAGACTGCTTGCCATCTGGGGGAGGGGGTTGGGGGAGGAAGGGAAAAAATCTGAATAGAATTAAGTGCAAGGGATAATGTTGTAAAAAATTACCCATGCATATGTACTGTCAAAAAATGTTATAATTATAAAATAAAATAAAAAATTAAAAAAAAAAAACTACTCAAAACAATGAACAACTTTTACAAAATTAATATATATGTGCATATATATAGTAACCCACACAAATTATTTTGTTGATAATATTTTAAAATGCTAAATTTCTATATATAATGTATAAGTGTAATAATGCAATATCTATGTGAATATGTAGGTGTGTGCATTATCAACAAAATGCTACAAAGAGAGAGAAAATTTCCATGAGAATAATTGCAGAAAATATAAAATATTTAGGAATCTATTAGTCAACACAAACAAAGAAACTATATAAACACAATTATAAAACATTCTTCACAAAAATAAATGCAGATCAAATTAATTGAAGAAATATTAATTGTTCCTTGGTTGAGCCAGCCTAATAAAAACAACAATGCTATTTAAATTAATTCACTTATACAATGCCAAACCAATTAAACTATAAGAGAATTACTTCATAGAACTAGAAAAATAATATTATGAAAATTCATCTGAAGGAACAACAACAAAAAAAAAAGATCAAGAATATCAAGAGAACCAATGGACATATGGGGAAAGAATACATGGAATGTAGAGATGGAGCTTAGTAGTTGCAGATCTCAAACTATATTGCAAAATAGTAATCATCAAAGAAATTTGTTATTGGATAAGAAATGGAGTTGTTTATGAATGGAATACATTAATAACACAATATACAGAAGCAAACAAACAGTAATTTTAATAGACTCTCAAATCCTTGTTTGGGGGGTAAGATCTCACTAACAAAAATTTTTGAGAAAACAGAAAAGTAGCATAGCATAAATTAGGCATATATGGTCAATCATCAATTTTTGCAATGTTCCTCAAAAATGCCACGGAAATTAAAAACATGACTTTTGATATATTGAACCTATGGGAAATAGGAATCTAAGTTCTCAAGACCACCAAAACTGTAATCTTTTATTACAGATTTCTAAATACACTTTTCTTATTATGACTTTATGACAAAACATTATTTCTGATAATATGTACCTTTCTTAACATATAATAATGAAGTGTAATCCATAAAATGTAGAGATGAGAGACTGAAGGGTGGCATTCTGCAATGCCAAAAGAACCACTGAGGTAAAAAAAGGAAAAAAAGGCAACACTATCATCTATCTCTAATAATTCTTTCTGTCCCTGATTGATAAAAGATACTTGTCTTGGGGTAACTGCCCAAGTACTCAATATCTTGCAAGACAAGATACTTAAAAGCCTTGCATCAGGGGCAGTGGGAAAGGTGAGATGCTGACTTGGCTGCCCAAATGCTGGTAAGAAACTAGAGTTTACTACCATTTTATTTCCCTGGGAACTTCTTTGCTTTTCTATTTTTTTTCAATTTTCTTACCACTTATTTGAATGGTTACTTTAACACTTTCTGGAGTAAATTCCTGAATACTGTAATGAATACTTTTTTTTTTCAGGAAAAACTTGCACATCATGCCTTTCATTTTTTTTTCTTTACTGCATATATCCACAAATGTGTAAGGTTGCCAACAAAAAAGTGAAAATGAGAATACTAATAAAAAATCACTTGATTTCTTGAAGTTGAAAAACACTCCATTGTTGAAGATTGAGTGTATCAATATTTTAAACCCAATGCCAAGATAATATCAAAATAGGTATACCTTAGACATGAAGTAGATTAGGAGAACAAGGAAAAAGTTACCTGTTGGATGGATAGATAGATAGATAGATAAAGATTATGTGAGCAAAAGAGACAAAGAGGTTCATGAGTGACAAAATAGATAATTTTGATTACAGTAATTTAAAATGGTTTTTGCACAAACAAAATCAGTGCAACCAAAATTAGAAGAAAAACAGGAAACTAGAAAAATGTTGCAGTAAATTTCTTTAATAAAGGGTGCTTAAACACAAGAGAAACTCAGGCAAATGTATAATAAAAAGTCATCCCCAATTGATAAATGGTCAAGGAATGGAAGAGGGCAGTTTTCAAAAGAAGAAATCAGTTATTAATATTTATATAAAACATTTCTAAACTATTAATAATTAGAGAAATTTTAATTAAAACCACCTCACATTCATCAGAATGACAGTCATGACAAATTTTTAAAGGAATATGAGATGTAAAAAGATGTCTAATGCACTAGTAGTGGAGCTATTACCTAGTACCTGTATTTCTTGCCTTCTCAGGGCTGGTGTGGGGACAAGAGAGGGAAACAATTTGGAACTGGGAGGAAGGGCAGGCAGAAATAAAAACACCTAGTCTGGGGGCATGCATTGGAGTCTGGAATATTAGGAGCATAGCCATGAGGGTAAAGAAAGTTGACCTGGACCCTTACACAGGAAGAATCATCTGAAGGAAGCAGTTTGCTGGACAGATAATTCAAGATGTCAAGGCCACAGAAAATGAAGGATGTTCCAAGGCAACTGGTCATATGTTGAGGCAGATTCCAAGGTAAAACTACAGCTGAAGCATGATGGCAAAATCCAGTGTGCAGTCTCTTGTACATGGTGGTATTTAATATATGTTTGTGATTTGAACTGAATAAATAGCTATGGCCTGGTCTTCAACCCCTTTTCATACTGCTTACCCTCTCTGAGCATTCTCTACCTTGTCAATATAATTCTTAAAGTGTGATGACCCAAATTGAACACAATATTTCAGATGTGACCTATTCAAGACAGAATATAAAGTGGCAGGGACTCCTTCATTATGGACACTTTCTTTCTATTGAAAGCTATCACAAATATCCTTTTACCTTTTTGTGCATCCAAAGGAACCTCTTCCTCCGTATTTTGTCAAGGGCTTCTTCTCCACATGTCTTTTCTATGTGGATTTTCCATCTACAAATTTAGCCTGAACATATACAATGAAACAAGATTGAGCTTGATCCCACCTCTACTGCTTTGTCCAAGCCACTATTCCATAGATGAAGCTTGATCACTGCTTATAAGAGATATTGTTAAGAGAATCACTGTTCAGGTATATATTAAAGTGGCCTTATATGGATGAAATATCTTACAGCTCTAAGATTCCATAATTCTCTTCTCCCATCCCCTGATACTACCCCATGTATACTTACCATTTACTCCATGCATCAAAGGCCAATTCCGATGACTTTCATTATGAAGTCATTTCTGAAACTCTCAAATGGATATGGCTTCTCTCTCATGTACTTAGCATTTTGTAACTTGCATTACATTTATTTTATTTTCTAATGGAATGTAAACTTTTGAGGGTAGTGACTATATATTATTTGTTTTTTGTATGTCACCCAATTCATAACTTGGAACATTACATAATAGTCATTTTATGAATATTTGTTGAATGAAATTAATGAATCAGTGAATTCTTAGAGGTATTATCATATACAACCTTTCATATTTTATGAAGTAAAACAATAAATATAAAGTGCTTTAAATGCCAGCTGTTGCTACTATTGTCTGAATTGCTTATTTTTCCCATTAATTATTGATTGACTTACATTGTAAACTATTTGGTGTGTATTTTTTCTTATTATTAGCTTCTAAATAACACAGCAATGATAAGTCATTCTGAATTCTCTTCCATACCCATCAATTCCTACCACAGTGCTGGGAATACTAGACACTTAATCAGAAATTAATAAATGAAGTGGCAAAAGCTATTATTCATTTTTTTCAAAAGGCAGCATCCTTTTTTTTTGCAAAGTGTCTCTAGTGAGGTTCCTGCCAAAATTTTCACATTTTATCAAGACATAGTATTCTTTTTCATTTTCCTTCTCTAATCTTGTTTCCATCCCATATTTTTATATTTAGCAGCAAAACTTATTTTCCTCAAAGGACAATTCAGATGACTTTATCCACCTTCTTGTATGATTTTATCTTGAATCAAATTAAAGCTGCTAATCAAAGTCTACAGCAATACCTCCCTTCACTTATCTCCATTATTCAAACTGAGCTGTTCTCAGTTCCCAGAAAAGTATGCCATATATCGTACACTCAAATGTGAGGAAAACAAGCTTAAAGTGAGTTGACCAGGATCACACAGCCACTAGGTATGTGAGACCAAATTTGAACTCAGGGAAGTTGAGTCTTTCTGATTCTAGATCCAGGTCTCTATCCACTGTGCTACATTACTGCTAGAGAAAGAATAACTGGATTTAATTGCTTAATAGCTGGTGATCTTAGGCAACTCAGAAACTCTCTGTGTATATCAAACAATCCTCTGGGTCTTATCTTCAATGTTTTCTTGAAAATATATTTTGCCCATCCCTCTTCCTTCTTATTTTCTCCTTTAAGATTCTGTTGCCCTGACCTCTTCCATACCCGGAGGTGAGGGGGGAAAAACACCACCTTATTGAGCTACATGCCAACCTCTCTAGCAATGAAAGGTAACAGGACCTAGTGGAAAGTGCTATGCAATTAGAAATTGAGTCCTGGCTTTCTCAATGGTTGTGTAATCTTTTTGTGAGTCACTTTAACTACACTGAACTACTGATCTTCATTTGCAAAATGATAATAATAGCATATATATATATATATATATATATGTGTGTATATATATATATATATATATATATGTAATATATAATAGAGATAGTTAGGTAGTATAATGATCATAGCATTAGACTTAGAATTAAGAAAATCTGATTTCAAATCCAACTTTGGATACTGACTATCCATGCGACCTAAGCAAGTTATTTAACCCATCTGCCTCAGTTTCCTGTTCTATGCAATGGAGATAATAATAGAACCTACCTGACAAAGTTGTTAAAAGGATAAAAGGAGATAATATCTATAAAGCAATCTTCAAACCTGAAAATGCTATAAATACTAGCTATAATAATTTTATTACAGATGGATTATATAACACACTCAGTGACTAAGAATATTTTAGGATTATATATTTATAGTTAGAGGGGACGTTAGTCTCCATCTTATCCAAGCTACTTATTTGTGAAGAAGGGAACTGAGTTAAGTTAAATGATCTACTCAGGATCACAAAGAGAGTAAATCTAAGCAGGATTTGAATCAAAAATTCAATGAGGAAATGTAAAGAGAAAAGTAATTTATAATCATAAAAATTCAAATATTTTATGTAAATCTATAGTTAGCAATGTACATTTTATACTGCTTTCACTTATACTGTGATTTTTTTTGTATTTGTCCTCTTTAATTATTCCTTCATTCAGTCAACACATAAATTCTTCAAGAATAGAGGGGGTTTTTTAGGCTGGTTCTTGTGTATTTGCTAAAATTTAACTAGTTGAGTGCTGTGAGCGGAATGTGTATCTGATAAATGTTGGTGCTAAAACATATGATTACTAAAGACAATAAGAAATGTCCCATGTGAAAAAGCTAGCCAAGGAATAGGTTGCCTGTATTCTAGTCCTAACTTTCTGTGGTTCAAAAATCAATACACTCCTTCTTATTCCTTTCCTAACCTGCCTCTTGTGACCTTGGACACATTTCTAAGGCATTGCTATACTGTCATAATCTTGGTATACCAGTATGTACCCAGGCTCTAGAGTGATGGTTGACTGGAAGTTCAAAAGATTGAATTTGCATATTTAAGAGAATCTAGCACAGAGCATTCTGAGAGTCTTAATGCAGATTTAATCTATTAATATTTTGATTTAAACTATGAGACATTTATAACACCCTGTAGATTTACCTATATTCTGAAAGGACTTCATATATTATCTTTGATTATTTTAATTTTGTACATGATGGTGATCTCAAAGCAAGATTCCTAGTGAACCACTGAGATCATATGTGTTTCTTAAGGCAAGTTACCTATCCTCATGTAACACTTGTTTTGTCTATTGCATTTATTTCTGTATATGTCTTATCTCCCTACCTGATTGTAAAGTCCATGACAGAAAGAGCTGTCCTATTTAAATTTTATAGTCATATAAATTCTTTGAACGGACAAAATAAGCAATTAATAAATTGAATCTTTCATCCATAAAACCATTAGTTTCATTTTTGTACCAAAGGCACTATCTAATCTGCACAAAATACCTCAGATCTAGACTGAAATTGCTCTCTTTTCTATGTTTTATCCTGATATGATAAGGTTTATGAATAAAATTTGTATCCTAGCTGAACGACTCCAATTCAGTAAGATCTCATTTCTGAAGGAAAAAAAAAAAACACAAAAAACCAAAAAAAACAACCAAAGGAGTTCAAACTTTTATTATCACCTTGTCCAGTTTCTTGCTGCCATGTACAGGCCTGCATATGATGAAAATACTTAATAAAAAAACACAAATTATTTTCTTGGAGGTTGAAATTATTTTTAGGGGGGAATAAGGGTGAAACAGCATCCAAATCTATTATTTCATTCATGTGGATGCTCCAGTGTGTAAAATCCCTTTACCAAAGGAGTGCAACAACTCATCTGTTGCCAGTGGGAATATGCCAGTGGAAAGAATCAGAGGACCTAAATTCAATCTTGATAGTAAAAGAAGTTGGACAAGTCAACTAACTTCTTTGTAGCTTATTTTTCTCATCAATAAAGATGAACAAGCTGGGCTAGATGGGCTATAAAATCCCTATTAACTCTCAATTTGTAGTTCCAGGAGTCAGAGGAAAAATTTGACCAACATCCCAGGACCTCAAGATGATTTTCTTTAAAGCTTCCAAACTCTCTAACTTCACTTTAGCTACAAAGAATTTGACCTGGTAATAAAACCACAGGCTTTTCTACTGTCCTTATCAATGATCTTTAATCTGTCTTGCAAACTAGGGAAACTCTTAGGATAATTTGGTGTAAAGAGAATCAATCATTACTTCCAGATCACAAAGATGACAGCCTCAAGCAATCTTCAAATTCACTGATAATCCTGAATAATCCCAGCAAAGAGAACTAAAGTCATTTAAGAAAAGAGTGGAAGGTTTACACAGGTTACAGATATTTAAGAAAAAGAACAGTGAAAGTTAACAAAAGGCATGGTAAGAAGTGTTCTATCAGCCAAACACCAGAGTGGTTGCCAGTGTTTCTGATAAATCCTATACAGTGACAGGGTCACATAGGATTTCTGCTACAAATATTATAGGATAGAATGAGAAGAAGGGGAGTGGGTTTTAAGTTATTCTTCAAGGTTGATCATACAGCCACATCAATGAATGTCTTTTTTTTTTCTTTAAACAAGCTTTTCAAAAAAGCTTTGATCTCTCCTGAAAGAAATGTTTGCACCTTTTCATTTCTGCTCTTATTTCTTTCACACCAGGTCCACAGAGGAAGATGTTAAAAATAGCTTTAAGAGAAAGGATGCTTGAGTTCACAGGCCAAATCCATGAATCCTGAAAAATCTGTATAATTCCCAGGGCAGAAGATATTACCTATTATAATAATAATTCATATTTACAGAGCCCTTTATGGTTTATAAAACATTTATTTCATTATAACTCTATGATGTAGGTATTATTATCCCCATTTTACAGATGAGAAAGATAGATTTGCCTATACTTATGTGACCACTAAGCACTTAAAATACAATTCACATTCACATCTTCCTCCAAAGTCCAGGAATGTTTTCATCATAACATACAATCTCTGCTTTTGTAATAGATGAATATTCTAGTTTTCTTCATTGTACTTCAAATTAAGTTGATTATTTCATGCGTTATTGACACTCTAGGGTTCTTCTCAGGTCCTTGATCATAGCATAGAGATAATTCATGGTACCTGACAATATAGAGCAGATGGTCTCTATCAAGTCTTGGCAAGGTGGGAATAAATGCTTCAAATCCAAAGGAAAGGAAGGAAATACCAATTTATTAAGCATTTAACTATGTGCCAGACAATGTACTAAGCATTTTACAAATATTATCTCATTTAATTATTGCAACTAATCTGGGAGATAAGTGCACTATTATTATTCCCAAATTGAAGATAATGAGAATTAAGGTGATTTGCTTAGGGTCACATAGCCAGTAAGTATCTGAAGTTGGATTTGAATTTAGAACTTCCCAGCAGGCTTGATATGGTTATTATTGGAGGTCTAAAACAGCTAAGTTCAGAGAGAATCTTCACCAGAGGAATGTCATAATCATATGCATAAAAATGTGCAAAATAAGTATATGCAAATATATATAAAATAAATATATTGCAATAGAGAAAGGAGAAGAATTAGAAACCAAAGGTATCAAAAATGACCCCATGTAGGAGGGATTGTCTGAGATGAATTATGAAAAACTAGGAATGCTATCAGTTAGTAGAAAGTATAATTCAAAAATTGGCATGAAGATAGAGAATGAAAAATTATGTTTGAGGAATATTAGGGAGACCAATTAGATTCTGAATGCACAGAGAAGATGAAATCTGCATAGTGGAAACAATTCATCTATACTTGAAGTGCATATGATGTTCCAAAAATCTTAGTATAATTTTAAGTATAGCTGCATTTTGGGGACCCTGAATAAACATATTGAAATTTTGCTATGTTTCATTCTATTATAAATAGAAAATTTCATTTCTTAAAAGGACTAATTCCACCCTAGCCTATTCTCTAGTCTTTGTATTACCCCAAAATGAATAGAAGGAATACTTTAACTAAATGTATTATTGGTATCATTTACATATATTACAATATATGTTACATATATTACATTAATCATTACATATACATAAATATGTAATAAATTAAAAATAGACCCTTTAAGTAAAGTGTTCTGACCTGAAAAATAAGAGTTGATTACAGGAGTTTCCTAATCAACTTGATGAGCTATAGGACAATATACTTTTGTATATCTCCCTGTGGAGAACATTCCCAATGGCATCTTGGATATTTTATTATTAAATCTCAGTGATTAGGATTATGCCATGATTACTTTGTTGGTTTGGAATTACTATTTGAAACTTCTCATAGAATGGATTTTATCTATGGAAGATGTCCCCAAGGTGAACTGATTGATTCAGTCACTTGGGAACATAGTGTTTTGCTAAAGAAAGCATCTCACCTATAAAATGACTTAGATTTTTTGATTTTTTTCAACTTTCCATGTTGTTGTTGTTGTTTTTTTTTTCTGTAGCTATCCTGAGATCTTTACCTATAAAGGAAATTCAATTTTATGCTTGTCCTATATGGGATTGCTGGATGTCTGTGCAAAAGGAGGGAGAAAGATTTGCAACATAGGATTTAGTGGGATGAATGTTGAAAACTATCTTTGCATATATTTTGAAAATAAAAGGCTATTATTTAAAAAAAAAGAAAAAGAAAAAATGTACAAAAATTATTCTTGTATCCTGCATTGTAGATATAGGAATAACTTCATGGAGATCTTGATCTCAAAATCTAAAATTCCATACAAAAAAGGGGGATTTATTGGACATCACATATTTCAAGCTTACTTTGTGACTAGCCCCAAATTAGAGAGTTTGGAATCTGGACTAATTTTGAGAAAAGGAGAATTTTTTGAGAGAAATTTATGAATATCACCCTCTATGGTGAGAGTAGTTGCAGCAAAAAGTGAAAGCCATTTCTATTTGGAGTAGTAAAGATCCTAGTCTTTGCATTATGTTATTACAAGATATTTTTTGTGTATCTGTGAATCCAATGGAAAAGATAATGCTTTTTTATCCTCTCTAATTTTCTTTTTTTAATACATTTTTATTAAAGTTTTTGATTTTCAAAACATATGCATGGATAGTTTTTCAACATTGATCCTTGCATATCTTTATGTTTCAAATTTTACTCTCCTTTCTTCCATCCCTCCCCTAGATGGCAAGTAGTCCATATCTTAGAAATGTTAAAATATATGTTAAATCCAATATATGTAAACATATTTGTACAATTATCTTGCTGCACAAGATCCAAAAAAAAAGAAAGAAAATGAATAAGAAAACAAAATGCAAATGAACAACAACAAATAGAGTGAGAATGTTATGTTATGGAAAGGATAATGCTTATATGACATCTTCAGTTGTGATTCTCTGCCAGAGGAGTTCAAATTCTCAGAATGGTATTATAAGCCTATTGCCACAGGTCTTTACAGCATTAGAGAGGGGCTTTCCAAAATTATTTAATATTGCCAATCTATCAGCTCCAAGTTCAGTTGCCTTCTTAGAGTTCAAACCATTAGGAAGTGCTAAATTTGGGATCTTTGGAATAGTGAAACCCAACATAGAGGACTGGAGAATTGTTCTGATTTCTTATAGGCAATTGTAAATGTTTTATGAGGGATTTATGTCTTCTACATTTTCTCTGGGTGAAGAAAAGGTTGTCCAAAATTTAACATGTCTACTCAAGGAATCTTGAGTGATTTAATGAGAGCTGGCAGTCCCTTTTATTCCTATTTATAAAGTATACATGAGAGCCACTCTGATTTTTTCAAAGAAATTTTTGAGCAGTAGCATCATAATCCAAGGAGTTTGTGATTCAAAACTGCAGCCAGTCTGAATAAAGTAGTATTGTAGAAAGGAGGACCCAAAAAATAGGAGTAGCTGTAGAAATCATGGTCTTATTTTCCATAAATATATGAACCCAGCAATTTGAACTAATCAGCACTCCTTTCTTCTCTCTTGCTAGTTACCTCCCTAAGTCATTGTCCATCTAAGCCTCCTTTTAACAGCACAAAGCCTAGAATGGTTTCCATATTTTCACATGCTAGAAATTAGCTCTGGTTTAACTCATACATTATGAGCATATCCCTACCCATGTGTTTTATACAACCCCCCCCAAAAAAAATCTCATCAAATGCGAACCTGAGAAACACAATTTGTCTACATGTAAAATATTCTATAGCTGAGAAAAGTAAGAAATATGTTATTTACTTTTTCCAAGTTGGAATTGTCTTTGTTCACTATTATGGTAAAGTGCTTTGTTATGAACATCTATATAATTTACATTTAGAAAGTATAAGCTTCTTTAGAGTCTTCATGATTCTAACAATCATTGAGACCATTTTTCAAGTCAATGTGTTATTGATTCAACCAGAATGGTCAATTATATCCTGTAGATCTTCTTTAGTTCTCAAATTATTGACCTGGTCAAGTCAATTTGTAATTAGACAACTTTCTCAAAGTGCTTTCTCTCTTAGACTCTAATAGCTGTTTGAGAGCTATAGTGATGCATTCCATAGTTGGTCATTATCTAGGTCTAGGAGTGAATCACAGTGATGGTCATTTGGTATTAAGGGGAATCTAATGCTTGCAAAAGGAGTTGGATGAGCCTTATTGAACACCATAACTCCACCTCCATTTTGCTGAATTTGAAGGTATTTTGATGGTTTTTAATTGGATGATGGATGGTATAGAATATTAGTTATAAGTTATTTCTTTTAACCAAAAGTTTTCATTAATAAAACTAGTTTCCTATTTTGTGAAGGTGTAAAGAAAGGAAACTATTGAGTGTTTCAAAGAATAGGCTCCCCCACCCCTGGGCACATTGTTCTAAACAATTACCTCCAAATAAAAACTATTTATAGGGAAACTGAAGGAAAATGAGCAAGTCAATTGGGATTCCACCCATTTCCATCCTCAGGAGATAAGCCCCTTGAGAACAGGGACTATTTTCATTTTTGATTTGCAACTCAAGTATATTAGTTATGATAGGTAATATAATGCAAGCATTAAGTAGAATATTATTGAATTAAATTCAGCATTACATAATCCTGCAAAACAGTAGGGAAAAGAAAAAAAATGGCATCTTACTTATATGATTTTATACTGATTATCAAAAAGCCACAATGCCACCTCCTTATGTTAGACTGGGCAACACCTTTCACAACAGTATCTCTATATTCCAATCAGGCTGGATTCTTACTATTTCATCTTCTTCATCTTCTTGTTTCTATGCATGTTTTTCTCTCTAATCTTACTATTCCTAAAATGTTCAAGTGAGGAAAATACACACACACAATCAATGCACATTTTCTACTCTTTTGTCTCTTATACTAAAAACATAATAATGTGTGTGTGTGTGTGTGTGTGTGTGTGTGTGTGAGAGAGAGAGAGAGAGAGAGAGAGAGAGAGAGAGAGAGAGAGAGAGAGACAGATAGACAGACAGAGAGAGAGAGAGAAAAGGTCTGATAAAGCTTTTGGACTCTTTCTCAGAATAATGTTTTTAATTGCATAAAATAAAATACAGTTATAAAGGAAACAAATTGTATTGAAATAATTGTTTAAAAAAAAGATTATAGATCCCAAGATGAATAATTCCTATTTGAGATCTACCTAATATCATATGTTTTTCACAGATTCCTCAAAAGACAGGGATGATTTTCTAGAAATACTCTCTTCTAGGTGAGTTCTGCTCTTTGCTGCAAAACCAAGAAAATGTTTGTATTCTGAGCTTTTGTGCATACCTTTCCCCAAATTTGGAATAACCACCTCTTTTCTTTTCTACCCTCTCTAAGTTACGTCCGTATTCCAAAGCCTAAATCAAGCCTCACATTTCCCAAGATATGTTCCCAGCCCACTCTGTTCCATATTGATTTACCCCTTTTCTGATCTCTTTTACTGCTTATCCATATCATGACATTTAAATGTTTATTTTCTATTTCAACTAACCTGGAATATTCCAAGGAATCACAAATTTAAACTTGGAAGGGATCTTAGAAGACATGTAAACCAACCCCTTAGCTTAAAGTTAAGGAAACAACCTCAGAGAAATGAGTGGATGTGGCTAATATCACAAATGTAGTAACTGGGAGAGTCAGGCTAGAACCAACTCCTCTAATTCCAAATCCATTGCTTCAACTATACCACTTTGCCTACCCCCCCCACAAGGCCCTTTGTACTTCTCTTATGAACATTTCATACATATCTTACAATTCCCATCTAAACAGTGTACTTATTTTTGTTGGTATTTGTGTTCATATCTATCAATACAGAAAGTGCTGCCTCTCTTTTTTTCCTCCTTCCCTTCCTTCCTTCCTCCCTTTCTTCCTCCTTATTCCCCTCTCTTTTTCTCTCCCTGCTTCTCCCTCCCTTCTTCTGTCTCTCCTTTCCTTCTTTCTACTTCCTCCCTCACTCCCTTTCTCTCTTTCTCTTTTCCTTCCTTTCCCTCCCTCATCTTCCCCTCCTTTCCTCCCTCTCCTCTTCTCTTTCTCTTCCCCTCCCAAGGCAAGTTTGGAGTTGTAAGATTATAGATTTACAAAACACTCAACCTACAAAATAAAAGACATAAAACTACCTTGATTGTCTCCCAATAGACCCACCAAAAGTAAATGATCTTAGGTTAATAAAGTGTTCCCCTAACCATGACCTACAAGTCCTTACAAGTCACAATTTCAATAAAGGTCAGGTTCTGGTTTCATTCTACTACATATTCTACTACAGCTCAAACTTGATGTTAATGGGAATGTTAAACCCCCTGTGTAAGAAGACCTTTTCAATGACAGAACAGAGACTTCATCATTTAACTCCTCTAGGCATCACTTTTCCCATCTGCAAAATAAGAAATTTGACAGAGTACTCTGAGTTTCCTTCCATCTCTAAATATATATATATATATATATATATATATATATATATATATATATATATATATATATATATATATATATATATATATATATATAAAAATATATATATGTATATACATATATGTAATAAACTAATCTTGCTCAGATACTTATGTCCATCCTATGTGCACAAATCTCATCTCTTCAGTGGCACTTAGAAGCTGCTTTGGAACATGACCCTAGAAATATATTTCTCTTATTTCTCCCACTGCTTTCTTTCACAAGACCTGGTAGATAGTAAATGCTCAGGTTGAAATAAATTTGATTGAATTTAATAACTTTGAAAGCCTCAATATTCCCGCTTGTCTTTTCCTTCATGTTTTCATTTCCTGGGATTATGCATTTTCATTATAACACTCATTTGGGCCTGAGAATCCTACTGAGAAACATTTTTTTTTTTTTTATCTCAGCAGGTATGGAGAGAGAACCAGTCCTTTGGGGGAGCTGGTTTCTTTTATATCGGGTGTCTTGGAAATTATCAGAATTTTAGAAATAGACCAGCTTTCACTGGGAAAAGGTAGAACTGAGTTAAAACACAATTTCGGTGCTAAATTATATCATTTATGCTAAATCATAATATTTCTATGTCTAAAACTTCTCCATTCTTTATTTTTTAAATAAAATAAACACAATAACTATTGTGTTACTTTTACGACTTATTTTAGGGTTAGGGTTATGATTAGGGTTAGTTTAAAACCTAAAATAGTGAAAAAGTATTGGATTCTCAAAGAGAAGACTTGACTCTACAACCTTCTCTTCTGTTATCTTTTACAGATCAATGAACTTTAAATTGAATTTTGAGCATTAATTTCAGTTCTGAATACTACTCTGTAGTAAGGATTCAGATAAATTAGAGAGCAACCAAAATAGTAATAAACCTATAATGCATACTATATCTATATCTATAGCTATATCTATAGATATAGCTATAGCTATAGATATCTTGAAGGAATTTAGACTGTTTAGCCAGGAGAAGATAAAACTTAGGGGGACCATGTTTCTTATTTCTAAGTATTTAAAATTTTCACATGTTGGAAAAGGTATTAAGTTTTCTCTGTTAGACCCCTAAGTGTAAAAATCAAAGAAGATAGAACTTGCAATGAGGTATATTTAGATTTAATGTTGGGAAGAATTTTCTAACAACTAGAATTTACTAAAAGTGGGATGAGGTGCCTCAATAATAGATTTCATTGGATATCTTCAAGTTAATACTGAATGGCTACTTCTCAGATATATTGTGGTAAGTAGTTATTCCCTTATGTGTAGTTTAGACTATGCAGCTTCTGAGATTCCTTCCAACTCTGAAAATCCTATAATTCTCTGGGCAATATTTTTCTTTATTTCCTTACTTCCAAAGTAGAATCCTATGATTAATTAGATATATAATATCCATAAGTAATGTAGTCTATTTTGTTTAATAAACTCAAAGATCCCAGTTAATGCACTAAGAACTATTTTAAAAAAACTTACTGGGAAAACAAAACAGAAGTCTGGCAGAAACTAGTTATAGACCAACATCTCATATCCTATAATAAAAAATAAATATATTACTTAGATATAAAGAGTGACATTATAAACAAGCTGGTAGAGCAAAGAAGAAAACACTTTTTGACATGATTAGAAAATGAATTCTTGAACAAAGGAGAAAAGAGTTTCATTGAAGATAAGATAAACAACTTTGATTAGACGAAATTAAAAAGGGTTTATGGGTTTTGTTTTATTTGGGTTTTGGGGGGAGGTTTTTTTTTTTGTTTGTTTGTTTGTTTTACAAAAACAAGACTAAAGTAGCTAAAATTTGAAAGGAGGAAAATAATGGGGAAAAATGTTCAGCAAGTTGATCTGATAAAAGTCTTATTTTTAAAAGTATGAATACAAATATATAAGAATAAAATTCATTTGACAATTGATAATCAAAAGTAATCAAAGCTATCTATTGTCATATAAAAATGTTATAACTCTTCATTAAATTCAAAAATTTCAAAGCAAAGCATTTTAAAGGTTCCATCCATTAGATTGGTAAATTGATCAAAAGAGGAAAATGATCTATGTTTAAGGAGTAGTGAAGAAAAATGTGAATGTACTTTGAGTGGAACTGTAAATTAGTCTGGAATTCTGGAAAACAACTGGAACAAGGTCCCATAATATCATTAAACTTTTCAAACTCTTTCACATAGCAAAATCTCTCTTGGCATGGCATATATCCCAAAGAGATTACAGAAGGAAGAAAAGAAACTATATTTACAAAAGTATTTAGAGTAACTCTTTTTGTAGTAGCTAAGAACTAGAAACTAAAGATAAACCAGTCAATCATGGAATAGCTGAACCAATTATATCATATCAATATTAAAAAAATTACTGTGTCATAAAAATTTATGTAAAGGATCATTTCAGTCAAACCTAGAAAAACATATAAAATTCTGGAGAGTGAAGTAAGCAGAACAATGACAATAATTTCTAAAATAAAAGTAATATTGTAAAACTAAATAACTGAAATATTTTAAAACTCTGATTCAATGATACCCAATCATGATTTCCGAGAGCTAATATCAAAGTATTCTATCTATTTCCTGAAAGAGAAGTGATAAATTCAGTGTGCTGTTTGATGTACATTTTTTGACATGGTCAATATAGGAATTTCTTTTGCTTAATTTTGCATGTTTATTCCAAAAATTTTGTGGTTTTTTTTTCTTTTTCTCCCCCAATTGTAGGGGTGAAAAAAGAAGTGAAAATCTATTTTCAATAATTGAAAAAATCTTAATTAAAAATAAATAAATCCTATTTTAGTTCCTTTTCTATAATCTTTACAAAACACTACATTGGTTGAAATAAATTTAAAGTTACCATAATCTTGAGGAAAAATAAAATTGAGGAGGACTGTGATAAATGTAATTCAAAAGTACAATGGTACCTTCCATTGTAGAATACTTAAACATAACTCTGATGCAGTATTCAATTATAGTCAATTACTATTCTCACTATTAGTGCTTTTCATTGTTCAGCTTTATAATAGGCTCCTGCCCACCATTAGGACAACTATATGTTCACATCCCTTTTTTTAAGGGTAACTTTTACTGATGCTGTCACAATGTTCAATAACAGTCATTAAAATGAATGCTAAGAGATTACATGACACAGGAAGAGAAGTCCAACAGGAAAGAATCTAGTTAAATTTATAGCCTGGAAAAGAAAAGATTCAGGTAGAAAACAGTAAGTAGTTACAAGTATTTGAAGGGGTGTCACCTGGAATAAGTACAAGATTTATTCTTTTTAGCTCTTAAGATGAGTGAATGATTTTAAAGGATACTTTAGATTTTATTTGAGAAAAATAAAAATAAATAAAATTTAAAAAACAACTCCTAATAGCTGGGCTTCCTGGAAGTAATGATTTCCTCTTTTTTGCAGTTCAAGTAAAGTCTGTATAACTACTTAGCAGATAAATTGTAATAAATCAGATCAAGTAGCCTCTGAGATTTCTTTTGTTTCTGAGGCTACATGTTACAAGGTAGTCTGACATCACATAGTCAGAATGTGTCAAAATCAGAACTTGAACTCAGATAATTTGGGCTTCAAGGTGAGATCTCTATCTTGTACTCTACATTGCCTTCTCTCAAAGTCAAATGCCACATGTATGCAGTGGAGAAAAAAGCCAGGTCTGCAGTTGGCTTAGTGGTTAGACTGCTGGGCCTGGAATCAGAAAGAACTGACTTAAAATTTGACTTTAGACACACGTTATCCATAAAATTCTGGGCAAGTCACTTAACTTCTTTCTGACTCAATTTTCTCATCTCTAAAATAGATGGTTTTGTAAGGGTTAAATGAAATAATATAAAGGTCTTTATAAATAATATTGTTGTTGTTATATCAGAGTTTAACCACAAGTGTAAAGGAAGCTGATGAGTCAACCCTATCCATTGGCCTTAATTGTCTTTTGCATAATTAGGTGACAATATCAGAGGTAAGCTCTTGTCCTAGACTTCAAGCTCTTCTTGCCTCACTGCCTTAATTTCCAAGCTCCAAAATAACTCTCAATTTCCTTGAAAATAGACATAAGCCATAGCTTTAAGGCAAAAGGTTTCATATACCATTACCAGTCCCCAAAGCCATCTCATCACCAGCATGAGCTATAATGGATTATTGATCCAATAGACTATAAAGACTGGGGAAAATCTATCATAGGCTATTGGGTTAATCTTGTGATGGAACACGCATACTTATTTGTCTACTATCTTTGTCCATGCTCATGTATAATTCCCCCTTCTGATGTTAATGGAAGTTACATGCCTGCTTGAAGGGGAAAAGAAATATTTTTTTCAAAGTTTCATGCTTCAAATACCAATGAAATAATAGCTTTGGGATTGAGGCATGGGAATGTTTAAACTTGGATCTCTCAAAACTTTGACTTTGTATTTCAATCATGGATAAACAAATTGAGGAGCAAATACCTTGCCAAATTTCATTTTTGATTCAAATGTTTCTGGAAGTCAGCAGTCTAAAATGACCAAATATTTGGAGTTTCTTCTTTATTCAAAAATAAGTCCCTTTTTTAGAGCTGTAAGGATTTATCAGACATCATTTAATTGAGGAATCATAGATAAAGAGATAAAAACAATTTGAGAAGCCATAAGGTCAAACATTCATTTTGCGAAAGCATAAACTTATGTGCAGAAATATTACGGGACTAGCCCAAAGTGAGAAAAGATTTCATCCCAGATCCTCTAATTCAGAGGTCACTACTCTCTCCCTGCTGTGCCACACTGCCTCATTATTAAGTGATGTGGATTTGGGAAATATTTTTTAAAAATCTGAGTCTCCCAGAATGGGAATTCACTTGACTAGGAGCAATGACAACTAATTTCTAGTCTTAACTCAGTTTCCCCTAAAATTAAAGAGTTTCCTAAGCTCATTTTTTCTTTGTGTGTTCAGAACCTAGTATATTATGGAAGATTAATAAATGCTTGTTGATAAATTGACTGTTTGACTGACTAGATAATCACTAAAGTGACTTGCCATATGAAATCCTATAATTAATGAGTAGGTAAGAGCTCGTATCATTTAGAAGTACATAACCCCATGAAAAACAAGATGTCTAAGGTTTGTGCCAACATAACTGAAACCATAGAGACTGACTGAAGCTAATGGCAAGATGAAGAGACAAGACTAAGGAATGAGAAGAGAGATGGAAGAAAAGAAGAACCATATGGTTGCCAAAGAATAGCCAAAAGTGAAGATTGATATCAACTTCTGCTTGTTCTTGTGAGTATTAAGTAGAATCCTCAGAAAGAACCTTGCATGCCTGCATAGGTATAATAAATCTCAGAGAAAAAACTCAAGACTTTAGGCGAATAGGGTGTTTTCAACACTGTTACCTACAAAAATTAGAGGATTTTGAAAAAAAAAAAAGATCAACCATTAAGCTTAATAAAAAGGTACCATTAAAATGAAGATTCAGTGCCTGATAGTAGATAGCATAGTGAAGAAAGTACTAAATTTGGAATCAGTATAGGCCTAACTTCAAATATTGCCTCATATCCTTACTGTGTCACTTTAGACAAGTTACTGAAAGTGTCTCTCAGGCTCAGTTTTCTTGTGTGTATGAGTATGTATACATAGGTATGTATATAATAATGATAATACAAGACTTTTTACTTTTAGAAAAGCTTTTACTTTTAGACTTTTACTTGGAGACAAGAAAAAAAATTTAAATAATGAAATATAAACTCTTTGTGAATGGGAGTTTGTCTCATTACTTGTCTTTATATCTCCAAAGTATGGAACCAAGTACTTAGATTGCTTAATATATACTTGCTGGAGGATTTTAGAAAGAAGGAGGATCAGATCAGTAAATTTCAAACTCTCCAGATTTCTCCCACAAACAAAACATATTTGTACCTCAGACAAGTTAACACATACTGGTGAAACACAAAGAAGACTTGGGGTGAATGAAGGTCTTCCTGGGACAACCCAAGAAGATCCAAAGAAAGACCCCCCCAGGCTGGGGATTAACAAATATGAAGTGGAAAACATCTCCAGGATAGCTTCACAGAAACACCAAGTAGGGAGTCCTAGGGATAGCTGGGTTTGTCTAGAACCTGAGAAGGAACTCTACAAACTTACACCTCCAGACAGTGTGGGGAGTCCAAGATTTGAGTCCAGAGTCTGAGCCCTGGAACTCTGAAAAAACCTCAGCTGTAGGCACTTGTGGGAGAGTGGAGCTCTTGATTTGGGGTTCCAGAACAAAAGGCAGAGCTGAAGTGAAGCTAGAGGTACTATCCCCCCACCCCATTTACACTAATATTTTTCATTTGGAAAAAAATAATCAATCAGCAAAGAAGGAAACACCCAAGTATAGATACTTACTATGGGAATAAGGAAGACTGAGATTCATCTTCAAAGGATAATGAAATTTTATTCAAAAAAAAAAAGCTTCTACACCAAAGAGTAACATGAAATGGCTCCTGGTTAGAGAGAATTTGCAGAAAAGCTCAAAAAAGACTTTAAAAATAAAATGAGAAAAATTGAGGAAAAACTAAAAAATAAAATAAAACAAAAGCCATTCAAGAAAAACAAAATTATGGGGGGAAAAAGTTAGCCAACTAGAAAAGGAGATCTTGAAAATTGGAATTGGAAGGGCAGCTAGGTGGTACAGTGATAGAGCACCAGACCTGAAGTCAGGAGGACTTTAGTTCAAATCTAATCTCAGATACTTAACACTTCTAATTATGTGACCCTGGACAAGTCACTTAAATCCAACTGCTTCAGCAAAAAAAAAAAAAAAAATTAAGAAAGAAAATTGGAATTGGGCAAGGGGAAGCCAGTGAAGCTAGAAGAAACCAAGAAATAACAAAACAAAATATAAATAATGAAACAATAGAACTGAATGTGAAACATCTTATAAGGAAAACAAAAGATCAAGAGATCTGGAGAATAGATCAAGAAGAAAAAATATAAGAATAATTGGGCTACCTGAAGGTGGTGACCAAAAAACCCAAAAGACCTTGACACAATAATGCAAGAAATAATAATAATATAATGCCCTAGAGTGATAGAACTTGAGAGGAATGTAGAAACAGAAAAAAATCTACTGATCACCCCCTGAAGAGATACTTTATGGAAAGCACAGAAGAATATTACTGTTAATTTTCAAACCCTCCAGATGAAAGATAATTTTTTTCAAGAAACCAGAAAAAATATTTCAAACATTCTGGAGTTAGAATTATGTTCTAACAAAATAAAAGGCCACAGGTCCTAGAATCATATTATGCCAACAATCAAAAGAATAAGCCTATGGCTGAAAATATACCCAGCAAAATTATCCATGACTTTGAATGGAAAAAAATGGTTATTTAATGAATTGTACATTTTCAAGACTTTTTTTCAACCAAACCTGAAGGTAAAGGAAAATTTAATATATAAAAGCCAATATCAAAGATTAATTTCAAGGAACTTATTGTGGACAAATTATTTATTTTTTTAAACATGGAAATGTATACCACATGTTTAAGATTGACATTAGCAAATGGGTAGCTCAAAAGAAAGATTGAGGTAGAGTTGAGTATGATCTAACTAGAAAAAAGCAAAACTGTCTAGGAAAAAGTTAAAATAGTAATTATGTTATACAAATGAGGTGCAGAGGAATATTAGACACAGAGGCATTATAGGCGTGGAGGAAAGCTGATATTTCAGAAAACACAGTAACTTTGGAAATAAGTTAAATAGGCTTAAACATCCATACCATGAAGGGTATAACACTATCAAAATTTATATAAAAATATGAGAAAAGGAAGGGAGCAGGGAATAGGATAGGATGGGGTACCGAAGGGTGTGTAGAGTAAAACTAGTAGGATAAAATGTATAGATTAATGGTAATGGGCTAAAGGAAGAAAGAAAGGGTAGAGGGAAAAGATAAGAGAAGGATTCATGGGAGGGTGGGGAGGCTAAGTAATAGCAAGGCAACTTAAGAATCAGAATTAAATTAGAAGAGTTACCATGGATAAGAAATAAGAATACATGGAATTTGCCAGAAAAAAAAAAAAAAAAAAAAGCAGGGCTAGTAATCATTGATCTTAGACAAAGTCAAACTTAAAGATTCAACAAAGAGAGGTATCTATATTCTATGTCAGCCATATTATTATTATTTTAGATGTGTGTTTACATATGGGTAAATGCACATATATATATATATATATATATATATATATATATATATATATATATATATATATCTGAGTATATTGAGTGTACGTATGCATATAGGTCTATATATGTGTGTGTGTATATATTTATATATGTGGGGGTGCAAATGTGGGTATATGTGTGTGTGTGTGTGTGTGTGTGTCTGTATATAAAAATATCTGTGCTTAACTATAGCCTGCTTGGGGAAGGGACAGGGGAATGAAAGAGGGGGAAAAAGAACAAAGTAAAAAGTGCTTAGTAGAGAACAAAAGAAAGAATAACCTATAAGGAAGCAAAGAAAAGATTGGCACTCATGAATATAATTTCTTCTATTACTATATATGCTTTTTTGAAGTAGAAATTTATTGTTATATATTTCGAATCCTTCCTAATGACATATGACATGGGCATATGACAATGTTTCTTTTGTTGTGTTTATTTTTCTGTCTTTCTTTTTTCCATTGTTTTTTTTTTCTTTATTTGTATTTAAATAAATAAAATAAAATAAATAATTGCTGATTTATTTATTAATTGATCCATTGTTTGTGGTAGATAGCTGATAATGGACAATGGAGTAAATGCAGAACTGGTCTGTTTTCTATTTTTTCTATTGATGAGAATGAGACTCAGCAAAGGAAATAGTCAGAAAAAACTCAACGAGCCTGATGCAATTACATTTAACATATACTAAGACAAAAATTAAATAGATATTTCCTTCAATTGACTTACTTTGTATTAGACTTAGAGAAGATACTTTACAAAGTTTCTCATAATTTTATTGTGGAAAAGATGGAAACATATTGGCTGAATAGAGTCAGCTAGATTTAGAGTGTTAAATAATTGGAACAAAAGTGTACTGATTATTAAATATCAACCTAAATGGAAGTTATTAATAAAGTGACCTAAAAATTTGTCCTTAGTTGTGGTTGTTTTTGTTTTCTGAATTTGTCACTAACTTGGACAAATGTAACCAGGAATGGTTATTTTCAGACACAAACAGGAAAGACAACAGGTTTTGGAGTTTCAAAAATCTCAATAGCTTATAATTTATTTTATATCTGTTAAGAAGAACTTGGGTATGACCTTGGGTATGTTTTATGGATGTCCAAAAGTTTTTAAAGAGTTAGTGAAAGGTCTTAAATATTAATATATGATCTATGGAGGATTTAAGTGAGTACACTGACAAAACTGCCATAGGATGAGAATAAACAAATTACAATTTGCATCATTGGAAGGAAAACTTAACAGCAATATGATCACAAATCCATAAAGTGTAGAAATGTATGTGTATGCTCATATATATTTAAATGTGTGATTTTATATATATATATATATATGCATAGCATGTATTTACATACATGCACAGTATCCTCTATAAGTTCATAAGTTATACAAGGACAAAAACCATGCCATCTAAATGTTGTGTCTCCCCATATGCTTTCAATAATAAGTGCTTAAGAAATATTTGTTAAATTGGAACTAAATGATTTCCAAGTCCTCTTCAATTTCTAAATTTATGAAAACTATGTTCTACAAATTGAATTGAAATAGGTTGAGCTGGAAAATCATCCTACAAAATTGAATTCAAGTCTACATTTTCATAAAGCTATGAACTTTTCAATCCCAAACCATCTCTTTTTTTCCAAATTCCTATTTTAAATAGGTTGTTTAATAAAGTTTTGTAATTAATTGTTCCCTAATTGCTTCAGATGTTTTAATTTTAAGAAATAATTGTGAAGTGTGTGCATAGAAAGGCTCATCAAGACATAAAGTAGAAGCCATTATATATGCACTTTTCCCCTGTAAAATAGTGTCTTTCCTTATTCGTTTTATATTCTTGATATTGGTACTTGGAAAAAAAACATCACTTTTTCACACTGAAAACTAAACAAGTGCTTGCCATTTCTAATACAGAAGAACTGCCATAATTTCATGCCTCTCCAAACACACACTGTGAGCAATCAAGAGAAAAAGGAAATTAAAAACTAATTCTGCTGTTTATTCTTCTCATTTATTTTATCAGTCATCTCAGTCTCACACTGAATAACAATCAACAATGTTTGATAGACACACCTAGGGGAGGCTAGACATCTTCTGCAGATACCAGTGAAAGCTGGAAAGTGGAAAAAAATAACTATGCAGTAAAGAAGCACCTTTAATTATGCAGTCAAATACTTGGATACTAATATTTCCAGTCAATATTAAACTCTTTGATGTTGGTAACATGACATTGCCAATAAGAATTATTTTCAGATCAAATTCTCAAAACAGCTGCCAGGAGACAATCCCTCATGCCGAGAAGCATAGAATTAGGAAAAGATGTAGATAACACCCCCTGATGCAATGATCAGGTTCTGCACCTTTGTATATTTGGCAGTTTCAAATTGGAAAATTCTACTGGATTCTAGTGGCATTGTAAAAATGTCATAGTACTCAATACTGAACTTTCCTTGAGAGAAGGCAGCTAAGTAGCAGTGACTTAGAGTCAGAAATCAAGTTCTGACTCACATGTTTGTTAGCTATGTGATCCTAAATAAGTCATTTGCCCTGTCTTTGTTGTAGTTTCCTACTCTTTCAAATTAAGATGATAATACTAGCATCTAACTTGCAGGGTTGTTGTGAGATTCAAAGGAGATATTATATGCAGAATACTTTGCAACCTTTAAGATAAATAAATAAGATGGGAATTATTAGTCTTTATGATATTTAAATGTGCAAAGAATTTTCTTAATTAAAAAGAAAAAAGAGTATGCTGATTCATTGCTCAATTTTGTCAACATTTGTTAAGTTAGTGCACATCAGAAAACATTACTGAGAGCTAATTGTATGTAAGGTACTCACTTGCAATTAAATGATACAGTGAATAAATCCCCATGCCTAGAGTGAGGAAGAGCTGAACTAAAATTTGGCCTCAGACATTTTACTGGCTGTGTAATCCTGGGGAAGTCACTTAGTCTCTATTTGCCTTAATAGTCTCATCTATAAAATCAGTATAATAATAGCACCTACCTCTCAGGGTTGTAGTGAACAACTTAAAGGCAGTTGGATACAATACTTATAAAGTGCTTAGTAAGTGCCTGGCACATAGTAGGTGCTACATAAATGTTAGTTATTGTTATTACTATTACTGTAAAGGAAAATAATAGTGAAAACTTAGTTCTTACTCTCAAGGAACTTACAGTCTAGTTGGGGATATGTATGCATGTATGCAGATAATTATAAAGTACAAATAACTATAGGATCAAGTAAAATGGGAAAGTAAATTAAAAGAAGTACAAAATACTATGGGAGCATTGAGAGGAAATAGAAAAGATAACTTCTAAATTAAAAAATAAAAAAGGCTTCATGGAGAAGACAGTATTGAGCTAAGCCTTGATATAATAATATCTATCACACATATATATGTAAATATATACACAGTTTCATGTGTGGGTATATATATATATATATATATATATATATATATATATATATATATATATAAATTGTGTGTATGACATATAGCTGAGCTAATTGATGTATATATATGCATATACATATATATATCCATTTGTATAATGTGTGTGTGTATGTATACGTGTATGGAAAGGACTCAGCAGCCCTCACGCAGAGGTACTAGTCTTCCTCAAACATACCTTATACCTTTATACCTACTACACCTTTGCTGTCCACCTGTTCCACCTAACTCTCACTTGTGGGTCTGAGACTCTGTAGTTTGCTGAGATCACACTCCAGTAAACTGTTTTAGCAATAGAGTTGAGAGTAACTACGGGATCTCAAACCCTTTGGTGAATTAGGGGGTTGTCTTTCCCACTTTATGTAAAGACTTCCCCTGATGGAACAGGCAAATCAGAACAATGTGTTCCAGTAGCTGTGAAGGCAGGTGAAGTAGGTGTTGTAGAGCACTTAGAGCTTGGTTGGACATTGAAGAAAAAAAGTTGTCACCAGTCATCACCAGTCATCTTGAATCTTTCTTGCATTATACAGTGGTGGCTCTGGAACAGAGTGAAGCTAATGACTCTGTGCAATCTTTCCTCACTAAATCTAGTTTATGCAAGAATCAAAAGACATTACCGTATCATCACCATATAATTTTATCTTTTCTACCCTCAAAGCCATGTGGCAATGGGCATGAGGGTGGGGAAAGCAGCAGGTGAGGAGCAGTAGTCACAGCCCTACGTGGGAGCTATTTGTGTCCAACCTGTGGTAGAGCATTCCAAAATCATATTGGTCTATTCAGCCACAGTTGGACACACTGTAACTGGACTCTAACATAGTGATGTCATTTTTGTCCTTTGTGAGAATGAAGGAATGACAAAATAGATCATAAATATAATTGTATACATATACACTAATAAGTATGTGTATAAGATATTATGTAACAACATATATAATAACAATATATGTTATTGTTATAACAAGAGATTACAAATATATATGTGTGTGCATGTGTATTTATGTATATGAATAGTTATATATATATGGCATTAAGTAGTTTGAGGTACCCCTTCATATAACAAGAGAGATCACAAATATATACATCTATATAATATATATATGTGTGTGTGTGTGTATATATATATATATGTATATATATATATATATATACATATATATATGTATACACAGAGATATACAAGTATATTACCAGGGAAAAGGCAAAGTTAGGTCAACAGAAAGGGGATACTAGGTTGGATTGCTAGAAGAAAATCACAAAGCTCCTTTAATCAGCTTAAACTTCTCTCAGAAACAAATACACATCTTTTTGATATCCACGATTTCCTTGTGGCATTGTAGGGCTATGAGAATAGAACATTTCATTCTCCAAGGAATAAAAATATTAATGTCACACAGAAAGTAATGAAGAATTGGATCCTGGTGGGAACAGACTAGGATGCAAAACAATTAAAAAATCAGAAAAGAACGAGAGTAAAATATATGATCACAAATGTATGAGAAAATGGAAGAAGGAAGGAATGAAGGAACAAAGGAATGAAGGAATGAAGGAAGGAAAGGAAAGAAGGAGGATGAGGAGGAAAGGCATAGAGGGAGGAGGGAGGAAGGGGAGAAGGAATGGAAAAGGGAAGGAGGAGGGCAAGAGAAAGGAAGAGAAAGGAGAGAGGAAAAGATGGAGGGAGGAGAAAGAAAGGAGGAGCAGGGAGGTAATAAGGGAAGGGAAAACATATGGATTTGTGGCCAAAGGAAGAAAGAACACATGAGCTACTTAAGTGATTTATGGGCCTCCCCTCAATGTCAGGAAAATACAAGTGGGCCTATCTGTGGTGATCTTAGTGAAAGAATGGACAAGTCCTCCAGATGATGCAATTTTGAATGAGTCAAAATCTTGATCACTGTATTGAGGCAATGACATGACACAGTAAGTTCTGGACTTGAAATTTGTAAGACCTGAGTTTGAGTGAATTCTGCCTGAGGTATTTACTAACTGTGTGACTCTGGAAAAGTCATTTAATTATTCTCTGCCTCACTTTCTTCTTCTAGAAAATGAAGGTAGTCAAATGAGATAATATGTAAAAGACTTTGCAATTCTTAAGGTACTACATGAATACCAATTATTTTGTTATTATTAGCAACACTAGAAAAACCCAAATTTATGATAACATGAGTCTATTGAATTTCCATCTCCCATTTTTTAACATCAATAACTTGCTTAAATAATTTGGATTGCACTTTCTTCAACTGAGCATTATTCTTTCCTCTAGTTTTTTTCTTTCTTTCTTATAATTTAAGAAGATGATTATTAATGTTATTAAGGAATGAATTGAAAACTGTTATAAGAGATAATTATAGTCAGAAGTCAGGATCATCATGTGATGAGAGGGGAGATAGCCAATGGACAGCTGATGTCTATAACTACTATCCTTATAATGCCAGGCAAAAAGTCCAAAGAGTTTGGAATGGTCTTCCTATAGAGGATTTATAGGAAGTCTTGGACAAAAATTGCATGGGATATAATGGTATATATCAATAATTTGTGCTTTTGAGAGAAATGTCAAATCACCGAGTTCATCTAGACTTCCAATTATCAAAACAAAGTCCAGAGCACTTTTTAAGAAAACTTGGTATTAGTTCTTATGAGAATTAAAATAAGAGTTTTATTAATGATTCTTCCTTAAATGTCACAAAGTTTGAGAACTAGTGGCAATGAAATACAATTTCTTAGATGGGAGCATCTGGTGGAAACAGAAGAGTGTATAATATGTTATCATATTCACAACATTAAAAACTCTAAACAGAATAGAAACATTGTCTTTCTTTCTAGAGGGATATGGCCTTTATTATAATTTTTAAAAGATCACTTTAAGGAAAGATCCCATGTCCCATGACAGATTAGATGGGTACCTTCCCTCTAATTCATACTTTACACAGAACTCTTCTAGAGTTCTTGGTAGAAACTTCAAATTTCTC
Organism: Sminthopsis crassicaudata; assembly: GCF_048593235.1. Lineage (NCBI taxonomy): Eukaryota > Metazoa > Chordata > Mammalia > Dasyuromorphia > Dasyuridae > Sminthopsis > Sminthopsis crassicaudata. The sequence goes on from NC_133619.1 coordinate 505,876,191, forward strand.
AATAATAACTTTTAAATATTATTTTTGTTTCTTTGTCAATTTGCTATGTAAATAATTAAGATGACAGAATCCAAAATTACTTTCTCAAACAAAGAAATAGAAAGCAGCATGTTACAGTTTTGGGGCTCACCGAAAGAGGCTAGGATACTTTGAGAAATGGGAAGGCTTGATGCAGAATAAAGTAAGCAGAGCCAAGAATATATATACAGTATGATTACAATAATGTGAATGGATAGAATATCAAAAATGTAATAAAAACTGATCACTACAAAATTATTAGGAACAAGTATCGTCCCCACGAAGAGTTATAAGAAAACAAGTCCCACTATTCCTTTGCAAATGTAGGAGATCCCCACTTAAAGAATATTGCATATATTTTCAGATTTTTTTGCAATATACTGAGTTGTTTGGCTTATTTTGTTCCCTTCTTCCTTTTTCTTCAAGGCAAAAATAGCCTTTTAAAAGCTTCTTTGTTGTACAAAATAACTTTCTGAAAAAATGGAAAAAATATTTTTAAAAGTAAAGAAAACTTTTAAAAATAAGGCCTTTGCAATTTTAGGTAAATTTCTTACTCCTAGAGTTGACTTATTTTTCCTAAGTCTTTCAAACTAATTGGAAAATTATTTCTTCCAAGTAGATTTCCTTACAAAATGCTATAGTCAAAAAAAAAGAATATTAGAAGAAAACTGATTATTTCCTTTCAAAAAGAAATAATAATAATTTAAAAAGTTGCCTTGTCACAACAACTAGAAACAGGCTGTCATCACAGATAGGTTCAGGATTGGAGCTAGAAAGACCAAATCCTACCTTTAAACCTTATTGTATGAAAGAGTTTCTCCCTAAATGTCAGTGAGGATTTCTGTAGTAACTACTTCAGAGCATTGTTAGGTTCAAATAGATAATGCATCACAATATGATAAGCAACATTGAATCATTAAAGATATATCAGAAGAAGCAGATAAAGTATAGTAACAGTCTAGACGAACTGACTCAAGATTTGCTTCTGACATTGGGTCATGAATGGAAAACTTGAAGGGGTTTCAGCAGCCATGCAATCCAGTTTTACAGATAAGGAAGCTGATTCCAAGGGAAATAAAAAACCTTCAAACAAGGCTGCAAATGTAACAAGAGGTAAAGATTTGAACCCAGTTTCTCAGACACTAGAGTCTGTACTTTTTTCACTCTCCTCTCCTCCCTCCAACTGAATGAACCTAGATAATTTTACTAGGCAACTTTCTATTTCAGTACTAAGAAAGGAATCTCATGATAGTGTTCCTTGTACCAATAAAATTATGTCTTGACTGAACAAATACAGGTTATTATCTTTCACAACACATTCAAGCACTTACATGTATGTACAGATACAACTTCTTCAAAGTTTATGTAGCATTAATGGGAAATTCCAAGACTGCTGATTTCATTTCTAGTTATTTATATAGAGAGAGCCCTGAGCATTAAATCATGTTGTTGTTGTTTCAGTCATTTCAGGCTTGTCCAACTCTTGGAAAAGATACTGGAGGGACAGCTAGGTGGCATAGACTGGATAGAATACCAGCTCTGAAATCAGGAGGACCTGAGTTCAAATCTGACCTCAACACTTACCACTTCCTAGCTGTGTGACCCTGGGCAAGTCACTTAACCCCAATTGCCTGGGGAGGTGGAGATATTGGAGTGGTTTGCCCTTTTATTTTCCAACTCATTTTATAGATAAGGAAACTGAGGAAAACAGGGTTGTGACTTTTCTAGTGTGATGTTAATAGTATCTGATGCTAGATTTGAACTCATGAAGATGAGTCTTCTTGATTCCAAACCCAGTCCTCCAGCACTTCACTACCTAGCCCCTCATCTATTAATTTCATAAATTCCTATTGTATATAAAGCATTGTATTAAGATCTAGAAGAAATGCATCTTGATAAAACATAGCTCCAGTTATTGTAAATCCTATTATCTATGGTTGTTGTTTGTCCTTTGTTGTTGAAGAGGACCATGACACCAGGAAAGTGATACCATGGCATGCAAGTGAATGGAATTAGGTCAGGCAGAGCTATGCAAAATCACCAGCTTCACTTTCTTCTTTGGAGCTTTCAGGGCCTAGTGACAAGAAAAAGGTGATACGATGGCCCTGAGTGCAGTGGGAGATGCTGGTCTTTAAACAGGTCTCGATTTGTCTGAGGCAATGCCCAATCAAAGATTAAGGCTAGGTAAGAAGTGAAACAAAACATAGCCTCTTTTTTAGTAAAAAAAATGAGGGATAAACTATATCCAAATAGTTGTAATATAAAATAATATAGGAGTATATAAGAGAGATGGAGACAACTAGAGGGTAGAGTAAGGGTTAGTGCCCTAGTCTTATACAGCAGCAACAGAAGAACAATTGAATATGTTTGTACAGTCTCCCTACTTGGGTCAAAAGCATAAAGAGTCTTTTCTCTCATAAATTCTAGCAGCTGACATTTTGCTGCTGCCTAATGCTAGTTCTGGAACCTTGAATTGGGACTTCAAATGCTACCTTCTTTTTAAAAGGTTTATGAGGCTTTTTTTAAAAGCCAGTGTAAAAATAGATCTGGTGCAAGTAGATTGATAGAGACATATCAGACATGTAATTAAAGCTATAGGTGTTCATAGCACTGTCAGCCCAGACAGGGATTGACATTTTTTTAAAAGAGAGTTACAATCTCTTTTATCTTTTGCCAGTTAAACATACCAAAAGCATTTCCAAGTCTATGGTGATGCTACAGAGTAGGTTTCCAGGAGAATACCTATTCTCTTTGCAAGTATTGCCTCTGTTTTGCTGCTCTCCGTCATTTTTATTCACTCCCCTCTTTGTGATATTTATGTTACATGTCTGTGGACCTAATGGAAAACTCACATAAATAGAGAATCTGTAAATGACAGGTTTGCAATTCATCCATGATACAAAGAGTGGAGTGATTCCACCGCAGCATATTGTGCTGGAGATCATAACATAAAGATAATGCCACATAGAGTCGAAATTCTCTTTCTTTTAATTCAAATTGAGTGGTTTATTGCCATTTCAAATTTCTATATCCCCAATGACTCAGGTTAGAAATTAAAGCAATTAAATGGTTTTTAATTTAGTTCTATGGTGTCTAGATTTTAATATCATAGAATAATCATTTATTGCCCTCTCACTGCCTGCAGATGAATATCATATTTGGGATCAATGAAAATTAATTTCCTCCGATAAAGTTCCATTTAAAGGAGCGTGGTGTAGTTAAAAGAATACTAGGTTTGGAAGAGCTAAAAACCAGGTTTTTCCTCCCTTAATTTGATCTGTGACCATGGACAAATTTCTCAAGTTTCCCTATGTATTAAGTACTGGTCTGTTATAATTATTATTTTAGGATTTTTAAAAAAGTTTTTTGTTACAACCCTTTGTTTTCACAAGTCTTTAAATCTCCTCCCATCCCAACTTGAACTCTTTTCTGTAACAAAGAAGACATGTAAATAAAGACTACCACTGCAGCAAAGGCATCCTACTTTATGTCACCTTTAAAATCTCTACTTTTCCACTGAGGGGAGAAAGGTATGTTTCTTGACTTCATCAGATTGTTTCCTACAACCCATCATAGTTCACTTGCTTCTTAGTGCTGACATAATTTACAGTATTGAAGTTATTCTACATATTTGGTTTTTTTGGTTCTATTTCTACCTTCTATATAATTCTATGACAGTCTTTCTATGTTTCTCTGAATTCCCCATGTCTCTTATTTTGTATCAGTCTGCCTAACTTATATCCTTGTTGTGAGGATCAAATAAGATAATTGCTTCTTTAACATTCATTATTACATACCTACAACTTGTAAGTGGAGTAGAAAGAGAACTTAAAGATTAAATAAGACATGGTCCCTGACCTCACAGAGCAGGGGAGGATGCAGAAATATACAAAGGAGAGATGGTATTGTAGGGGAGGAACACTGAATCTAATGTCAAAGTTCTTGAGATTGAATCACAGCTGTGCCTGTATAATGTTGGGTCAGTCACTTCTTTTTCAAATATCATATTGCCAAATGAGATAATATTGGTAAAGCACATAGTGAAGTGTCTGGCATATAGTAGGTACTTAATAAAGTCTTATTGTTTTCTTTCTATTCTCTCCCTTGGCAAAATAAAGGGATTGGATTAGAATCAATGGTTTACAACATGGGCTCCTGAAACATTTTCCCTAATATTTTGATAATTATATTTAATATCATTGTTTATTTTACCAATTCCATGTATTTTATTTTGTGAATTTAAAAATGCTATTCTGAGAAGGCATAGACTACATCAAACTGTCATAAGAATTAATTTGAAAAAGGTGGTTAAGAACCTCCCTGGACTAGATGATTATGAAGTTCAATTCTAGGTATCAATCTTAATTCAAATATAGCCCAAATTCATAAGAAAAGACCAAACTAAAGTGCTGTGTTCTGCAGTCTATAGGAGGAAAATCAAGAGGATCAGAAAAAAGCTTCAATAAGCATTTTGAAGTGGCCTTTAAAAGGTAGATGGGTTTTAAAAGGTAAGTAGAAGGTTTGGGGAGAGAATGGGTGGCAGTGAGGGGAAAGGGAAATTCCAGAAATAGAGAAAAGAATGTGAGCAAAGACAGAAGTGGAGGAACCTAAGGCATAAATGAAATATCTATGTGACAAGAACTGAAAAGGATAAAGTGCTGCTATGTACAAACCTTTATTATTATCATTCAGGCAGAAACTTGGTTGACATTTACCTCTCTTTTATTTAAGAAAAAAAAAGAGTTAACCAAGCAAATTAATAATGCAAACAAGATTTCAAGATTTCTAAATCTGGCCTGTTTATCAAAACAAACTTTCCCAGTATTTCAGAAGTATTCATTTGCATGCCAAAAACTCGTTACAAACAAATTAATTAGAAATATTTCTTATTAATTCATTGAAGTAGTTCCAAAGAACAGGATACATAGCTTGGCAATAATTTGCTACCTAAATTTCTTACTTGAGAGTAGTACAACTTTTAAGGTTTTAAATTTTTTATGTGAATGTGAGTTATGATGATCACACATGGTAATTAGGGAAAATTTGATATTAACTGATTATTTATACTAGTGAAGTACTGAGGAAATGCAAAACAACAACAAAATTCTGGCTGTGCAAAAATATACTTTTTTACTGTTATTTCACTTGTCATTTATACTCAGTTATATAATTAAAACTATATATACTAATTTAAATATAAATTTCTCCATAAATCTTTATAAATTCCTTAATAATTCAAATAAGGCAGCTAGTTGGTACAATGGATAGAATCCCTGGCTTGGGGTCAGGAGGATTCATCTTCCTGAGTTCAAATTTGGCCTCAGATATTTCCTAGCTGAGCAAATTATTTAACCTCATTTGCTTCACTTTCCTCATCTAAAAACAATCGAGAAGATAATGGCAAACCATGCTAGTATCTTTTCAAAGAAAACACTGAAGGAGGTCATAAAGAGCCAGCCATAGCTGAAACAACTAAACATCAATAATTAAAACTAAGCTTTTTTTCCCAAAGCAGCCAAAATCATCAAGGTGAAAAGGACATGGGTAAATTGGAGAGCATCCAGAGGATGTCTACCTGAATGGTGAAGGGCCTCAGTTATAAGCCAAAAGAGAATTGGTTAAAAGAACCAGCATGTTAATCCTGAAGAAGAACAATTCTCTGGAAGTGTAGTGGTTTGTCCAAATTTACCATTGTCTTGAAGGAAAATCCAATCAAAATAGACAATATTTGATTTAAGACATATCTTAGGCATTCTGGAGGCATAGATACAACTGCCACTGCAAAGCCATAGTAAATAATTTTTCACTGACACCACAAATACGTTATAAGTGAGGCTCTATTTTTCTTCTTCTTTTTTCTTTTTTTAATAACAGTTTCAAGTATTGGAAAAGTCAAGGGACATGAGCCAAAGAAGGAAATTCTCTGCTTCCTGATCAAGATTGTGACACTGGTGCTTCCTGGATACAATGAGCTCAATGAAGAACTCTATGTTATTAAAAATATGAAAATATATAGAACCTAACATAAATTATCTCCATTCATCCTCATGACAACTTCTTGAGATGGCCAGCACAATGTCATTATCCCAATTTACCAAATGGAAAATGGAGACATAGAAAAATGAAGACATTTGGCCAAGATCATACACTAGTAAATACTAAAAGGAGGATTGAAATCTGGATTTTTCTTCACTTAAAATCCAGTGTTCTTTCTACTAGACCACATATTCTCAAATTAGTATACCAATATGAACATTAGCTTCAAAATTTAAGAAGAAAACAATATGGCAAAATTCATATGAACAATTTTATTTTGTTTAGAGGCCATAAGATATTAATGCTGGTCAGATTATTAGAATCACTTGGTTCATTGGTTCTTAAATATTTTCTGTTCACTGCACAGCATTATCTTTTACATAAGACACTAGGAGAGAGTCATAAGATTTGTGTATTCGTGTAGTATTGCAATCATATATTATATACAATTTGAGGCCCGCCTCAATAATATTCACAGTATAGTATTATGACCCAGAAACAACTTGAACATGACCACTGATCTAGTCAAACACCCTGATTTTACATGAATAAATTGTGACTCAGACAGAGTAAAGGACTTGCTGAATGTCACATAGTTAGTTAGTTGACATCAGAACCAGAATTAGAGTGCAGATGTCTTTGTTCTGGATTCAGGTATCTTTCCAACAAAACATGCTGTTCTTCTTAGAAAAATGAAAGTGAAAGTACAAAGTGTTTCCTATTTGCAAAGAATTTGGATTTTTTTTTCAATACTCCATATTTGTTACATTGGTCTTTCCTTCCCCTCTTAGTGAAATCATTCTAGATTTCATTTTAGATTTCATCTCCTCCTGATTGCACTACCTATAATTAGCCCCCAGTTGGTCTTCTTACATCCATGTTTTCCCCTTTCTACTGCACCCCACACACAACTACCCTCCATTGTCTAGTGAACAAAGTATAAACACCTGTCCTTAATATGTAAGAGTATATGGTTCCAATACTGCCTTCCAGCTTTTCCTCAGACTGTTCATCTTCACAAAAAATGTTTAAGCCACACTGAAATATGCAATTTCTTGTTATTGTCTTGCCTTCACATATAACCATATTTTCACTCCTACTTTCCCCTAATCTTTCCCTGCTGAAACTCTTTCTTTTCTTCATGGGTTAACTTAAGAACCAATTCCTCCATAAAATCTTCTCTGATTTCCCTCAACTAAAAGTCTTTGGTCTCAAAATTCACAGCCTATTTTTGATGTCTGCTTTTTGTTAATTAATTTTACCATATAATTAATTATATTTCTTGTGTCATGCATGATACATACATGTTCCATGCATGTATATATATGTATGTGTCAAATCTTTTCAAAAATCATGTTACTAGAAACATATGTATGATTTAATCCTTGTAGTTCTGATGCCCAGGAAAAAATGTCTTTAAAATAATTATCACTTAATATATATTTATTCAGTTGAGTTTAACTCAATATATACTTTTTAAATACCTACAGTGTGCTAGTTGTCTTGCTTTTTTATTTGCCTCCCCAGCATTTAGTCACAGTGCTTTACGCTTAATGTTGTATCCATTCATTCATTTAGTTGTTAGAAATAAAATAAACAAAATCAAGAGTGCTTGACTTCAAGAAACTTGAATTTTATTGGGGGGAATATAATAACATGTACGCAAAGAAATAAGTGCAAAAGCATAACGTAATTAAACTGAACCAAATTACTTGCATCTAGAAACAATATAATAATGAGACAAAATACCTCTAATGAAGATGCATCAACCATGAAATATAGTTGGATTTACAATGTATAGCACTCATTCATCAGTGTAGATGTAGTTCACTGCCACCTGATCAGAATAATTTGATAGGAGTGATGACTTAGAAGTCACAGTCTCCAAGTTCAAATTTTGACTCACTACTTATACCTGTGTGGCTCTGAATAAGTTACTTTTTCTGGGCCTCAGTTTCCTCATCTAGGATAATGATAGATAGCATTTATATAGCACTTTAAGGTTTCTAAAGTCCTTCACATAGCTTATCCTATTTAATTCTCACAATAATCTTATTAGGTAGATGCTAGTATTGTCATTTTATAGATGGGAAATATGAAGCTAAGATAGTTTAAGTTACATGCCCTAGATCACATAACTAAAAAGTGTGTAAGACAAGATTTGTACTGAGGTCTCCAAATTCAGTGCTCTAAGGGGGTTGAACTAATTGATCTCTAAGTCCATTCCAGTTTTGAATCTATGTTTCTGCTAGAAATGATTACTATATACTTCCTGGACATTTCAGTTTAGAATGAATTTCTATGACTGTCATCAAGATTTGATATGTTTGCAAGTTTTCATTTAGCAAAGTTATCAGGTTCTTCACATTTGTATTCTGTGTTGGGTAGATGGTAACTGCTATTGTGCTAAATTTGGTCTAGTTTGTCACAAGTTCTATTTTAAACTAAACATCTTTTGTTCAAGAAGTTAATTTATGATATTGTGTTCCCAAATCCCTGCCAACGTCTAGAAAAGGCCAGCCTTCATTTTCCAGGGGGAACTGACAGATGCTAGTAAAGCATCTTTAGGCAGCTCTTTCTTCAGAGTCAAGCCCAACTGGCCTTGCTGTACCTTTGAAGGGAAATTTATACTGGAGCCAATCTGCTCAGAACTGGAGAGGGGAGATTTCAACTGATAAACTGTATAGCAATTCTTCTCAAGAAAATAATGAAAATGTCCTAAGCAGGACAAGAAAAGGGAAAGGAGAAATGGAGAAGGGGAAATAAGGAGAGAAAAAAGGGAGAAGATGGGAAAGGAGACAAGGAAGGGAAAAAGAGACATTGGAAGGACTTATTATGTTCCAGGTGCTGTGCTAAGTGCTTTATAATTATGATCTCATTTGATCCACACAACAACCCTGAGAGGAAGGTACTATTATTCTCTCCATTTTACAGTTGAGGAAATCAAAACATACAGTGGTTAAATGACTTTCCCAGGATCATACAGCTGATAAGTGTCTGAGGCCAATTTTGAACTCAGGTCTACTCTACTTCTAGCTCAGAACTCTGCTTCCAATTGGAATCAAAAAGCATAAGTACCAGTTCCAGACCTTGCTATGTGACATTAGATGAGACACCTGATCTCTGAAGCTCAGCTTGAAGTCTCACTTGTAAAGCAAAACTATTGACATATTAATCACCTTTCAGGAATACTGTGAGGAAAGAACTTTGTTAACTCTAAAACACAATTATTTTGTTGTTGTGTTCAATTCGGTTGCATCTCAGTGGCCCCATGGACTTTTTGTCCAAGAAATTTTCTTGGAAAAGATATTGGAATGGTTTACCATTCCCTTCTTCAGTGTGTCCCCATTTTAAAGATAAGGAATTGAGGCAGACAACAATTAAGTGACAAATCCATCTGGATTTGAATTCATATCTTCCTGCTTCCAATTCCAATGCTCTATCCACTACACTATCTAGTTGCTTCAAAACATTGCATGCACATAATTTATTGTTGCTAAGCTCTCTGAGCCTCTCTTTATAAATTGCAAAAAGCTACATAAATGTGTCATTTTTCATGGTGGTGTTGGTTATGGGGACAAGAAGAAAGAATGAGTGAGAGACAAAAACAAGCAAATTAGAATTTACATATTGGTTTTTTTTTCCCAATTCTCTTCCTGGAGGCTATGTCCTTCTAGCTTCTGTCATCATTATTCCACTTCTTACTGGAGAAGACAGTGAATGAACAACTGGAGCACTACTAGAGCCACTGCTTCCAAAAGGCTCCAGAGGAGAAAGTGAGACTGGTGACTTTGCATACCCCTGCCTTTTATTTATTTATTCATTTAAACCAATTCACTTGCAAGTCATGCATGATATCACTTTCCTAAGTCATGGTCCTCTTTAAGAACAAAGTAAAACAACAACCTGTGAATAGTAGTGGCTGCCCGACTAGGGTCCCAACTGACCAGTTCCAGTTGAATAATGCTGCTGTTTCCTTCCTTCCTTCCTTCCTTCCTGTTAGGATTACTAAGTGAGAACTCAGGTTGTCTGGACAGTGACAAGGTGAGAATTCAGGTTTTCTGGACAATTACAAGGTGAGAACTCAGGTTGACTTGATAGAGGGGGCAAAGCTCATTGGCTGGGGTGGTTCTTCCCAGAAGCCCTTGCATTATTCCACGCCCATTCTCTGGGAGGATAAAAAGAGACAGCACTGGGCGCAGAGGGCAGATCGGCCTGGAGAAGGATAAGAACTGGAGGAGATTCAGAGCCAGGATTCAAGAAGAAAGACTCTGAATTGCATCAGGCTTGACGGGGCTCTCTGCAGGAAGGGAAGTCACTTCTTTGGACAAGAGTTAACAGCAAATGCCTGGAGACAACGGTTCGTTACAGGAAGAAGAATCTGTCTGAAAGATTTGAGTAGAAGACACAGCAGATCTCTTCCCAGAGAGTGATCCGACAGCTTTTAGAGACGACAGCTCGCAACAATTGGCGTCCACACGTGGGGCAAGGACTTTTGCTTATCCTGACAAGAGGAGCTAGACCAGACCTTCGCAATTTGGCGCCCGAACAGGGACAGACACGGTCCTGATTCCAGTGGAAAAGCCTCCCATCCAGATCTCAGTCTCTCTGACCCAGAACCGTGAGTAACGAGGAAACTTTGTTAAAGATTAAGTGAGCGTGCTAATAGATAAATAAGGAACTTAACTTGTTAAGGGCTAAACCAGGAATCTCTTATAGCTGAAATGGGGCAGATGTTAGCTAAATTCAATCCCTGGACCTCATCCGACACATCCCCTTGGTTCTTAGAGGAAGAAAAGATAGATGTAGATAAATGGAAGCTAGTGGGATATGAAATGAAAGAATTTCAAGCAAAAAATGGGCCTCGTTCAATTTCTGCAGAAGTATTTTATATCTACAACATAGTTCAATTAGCCTTAAACTATCAAGCAAGTTGTAGGAGAAGGAAAAGTTCTAAAAATGAACAGAGGAGGAAGTGTGAGGAAAAAAGGAAAGATCAAGATCTTTCCCTAGAGCAAGAGGATTTAAATGAGGAATTATGGTATGATTCTCTTGAAGAAGCTTCAACCCTGCCTAGAGAACAGATTATTGACAGGCCCACATCAACCCCACCTTCAGAGATGGAGGAAGAAAGAGGGGAAGAGGCAGAAACACAAACAGAATTGCCTGTGAAGAAGCCTAAGCCTATGACAAGATTAGAAAAAGCATTGGTTAAAGCTAAGAGAGAAGGACAGGATATAAGTGATTTTATACATGCATATCCTGTGATTGAAAATACTGACTCTGTAGGTAAAAAAAGGAGAAGATATACACCTTTAGATTTGAATAAAATTAAGGATTTGAAAAAAGGTTGTACCCTTTATGGGGCTACATCAGCTTATGTCAAAATGTTACTAGATGGTTTGTCTTATGAAGTCCTAACCCCGAATGATTGGAAATCCATAGCAAGGACATGTCTGGAACCTGGAGAAAATTTATTATGGCTTGCGGAATTTCATGAATTATGTAAAATTCAAGTCAGATGCAATTTGGAAATAGGAGTTAACACACAATTCACTTTTGAGCACTTAGCTGGTGAAGGTCAATATGGAGAGAATTCGGAACAGATTAATTATACCATGACAATATATGAACAAATTGCTAAGGCTGCAATAAAAGCTTGGGGTGTCCTTCCTGGACAGAAAGATCGTGGAGAGGCTTTCACTAAAATACAGCAAGGTCCCAATGAACCTTTTGCAGATTTTGTGGGACGTTTGCAAACTGCTGTCAAAAGAACTATTGGAGAAAATGCAGCTACAGAAATAATGACCAGACATCTGGCTAAGGAAAATGCCAATGAGATTTGCAAAAGAATTATATGGGGATTAGACAAAGATGCTCCTTTAGAGGAGATCATAAGACGCTGTGCTACAGTGGGAACAAATGCTTTTTACACTCAGACAATGATGAATGTGGAAAGACAGGGTCCCTCCTGGCAAGGGCCTTCTAGAGAAACTCGGAGATGTTTTCAATGTGGAAAAATTGGACATCTAAGAGCTCAGTGTAGGTATGGAGATACAGTGAGAAGACAGGGTGAGAGAAGACCTAAAACCCCATGTCCAAAATGCAACAGAGGACTCCATTGGGCATCAGAGTGTAGAATAATTCAGGGAAATGGGATGAGGGGCCCAGGTCCAGGGCCCCTGGCAAAAAAGACTTGGGGCATGATGGCAGCTGATGTTACACCCAAAGAACCTTTAGAAGGCCAGGACTCTGATTTAATCAATCAGCAGAGAAGCAATCACATGGCAGAAAGGGATTACCTGATAAGTCAGTCAAAAGGCAATCAGATTGCAAAAATGGATTACACTTGGGGAGAATACAGGCCTTTTAAACCAACAGGGCTGTGCCCAGTGCAAACAACTCCAATGTAATTGTCAGATGATGAGAAGAGATTTAGAAAGTGGTAAATAGAAGGAAATTAGATAGGTTAACTGCCTGGGAGAGAGGGTTTGCTTGTATTTCTTCAGCAGGAGAAGAAATCAGATGGGTGCCAACAAGTCATATTCGCCTTGTCCATCAGAGAAAGACAGAAAAAGAGAAAGGCCTCAAAATAAAGGAGAAGATCTAAGACACATCTGACACTGAAAGAGCATGGATAATAAGAAGACTGTTAAAGAACTTTAAAAACAAGCAGGAATCATTGGACTTCCTCACACAAGATGAGACTAATGGACAATGGACTTATGGACATTTATAAATTTTCAATTTATGATTATTTGATTATGATTATGTTATATACTTCTAGCATGTGTTATGTTACTATGTTACTATGTGCTTATGTAATTTATGTAATTATCTGTAATACTTCCCATATTGATGGATTTATGTTTCAAGGTCATGACTGTCCTATGTTCTAAATCAAAAGAAAGGGGGAGATGTTAGGATTACTAAGTGAGAACTGAGGTTGTCTGGACAGTGACAAGGTGAGAATTCAGGTTTTCTGGACAATTACAAGGTGAGAACTCAGGTTGACTTGATAGAAGGAGCAAGCCCATTGGCTGAAGTGGTTCTTCCCAGAAGCCCTTGCGTTATCCCACGCCCATTCTCTGGGAGGATAAAGAGGACAGCACTCCAGGAGAAGAAGAGGACTCTGAATTGCATCAGGCTTGATGGGGCTCTCTGCAGGAAGGGAAGTCACTTCTTTGGACAAGAGTTAACAGCAACTGCCTGGAGACAACGGTTCACTACAGGAAGAAGAATCTGTCTGAGAGATTTGAGTAGACACAGCAGATCTCTTCCCAGAGAGCGATCCAGCAAGAAAGAAAGGGGGAAAGCAGCTTCTGGAGACGACAGCTCGCTACATTTGGCGTCCACACGTGGGGCAAGGACTTTTGCTTATCTTGACAAGAGGAGCTAGACCAGACCTTCGCACCTTCCTTCCTTCCTTCCTTCCTTCCTTCCTTCCTTCCTTCCTTCCTTCCTTCCTTCCTTCCTTCCTTCCTTCCTTTCTTCCTTCCTTCCTTCCATCCTTCTTTCCCTCCTTTTTTTCCTTCTTCCCTTCCTTCCTTCCTTCTTTCCTAATGTCACCATCCTCTTTAAGAATTAAGGATAACAATAACTATTTCATTTCCACTACCAAAGATAGTGTTTTGGAGTCTTTTGTGTCTTGGTGTCTTGATGAATGGAAAAGCCAAAGCAAGGCTGGACCTAGACAAAATAGGAAACAGTCAGATTTTCTTCCTAAAATTTCCCTGGAGTCATTTGGAATGTGTGATCAATCTGGGGGAATGATTTTCTGGGATTCTGGGTGAGGTTCTTGAAAGTGGGGATGCACCTTGTTGTAGAGAAGCTCTACTGAAAGTGGGATATACATTTATGGTGAAGATAATAAGAGCCAGTCACTGTGATAATCTCTGGAAATATACAGATGGAAAATTGTAAAGGTCTAGAACTGAGCATATGCATTTAAGATAACCTAGCACTTAAGGCTAATTACCAATTGGACAATTCTCTATTAACATACGCTTGGAGGATGACCCTACTCAACTCTGTGCTAGCTCAATCTGTGGGTATGGACAGAGAAGGGGAAGAGAGATCAGAAGGTGGAGTAGGACAAGCAGGATCATTCTTTGGCGGTGGAGAGAGAAGTAGGAGGTATGGACATTCCTATATCTAATCCTTTGACTGTGACCCCAAAAGACCAAGAAAAAAGACTTTTGCTTATCCTGATTCCGCCTGATTCTAAAATATCCAGGTGACTAATGCAGTCACAACAGAAAATGAAATGGTCCTTCCCTTCAAAGTGCTTAGAACCTAACAGGGAATCAATCCAGTATGTTAGGGAAGCATGAGAATTGGAGTTGTTAGATTGCAGCTTTGTTATTTACTATGTCTTCAATATACTGCCTACCACACCACATCACTTAAGTCTGTTTCCTCACCTGAAAATAATTGTATTGAGCTATTGTATTGTATTGTATTGTATTGTATTCTAGATTTAATTCCTTTATTGATCCTGGATCTGCCACTTAGTATACATGTGGTTTGAACAAGGTTTTTAATCTGAACTTTAGCATCCCCAGAAATAACTCATGCTGCTTATCTCATAGGGTTGTTATTAGAAAGTGCTTTGCAAACTTAAAAATAGTAAATCAATCAGGAAACATTGTTAACCACTTACTATATGACAGTTACATACAGACTGGATGAAAGGTAACTTTAGAAAGAATTGCTCTAGGAAGGCTAAGAGAAACAGGGGAAAATCTTCTATAGAAGCCAGTTTTTGAGTTGAGTTTTAAGGAAATTAAAGGCAGCTAGGTAGCCACAGTGGATAGAGTGCCAGGCCTGGAGTCAGTAAGATTTTTCTTCCTGAGCTCAAGTCCGTCCTCAAATACTTGCTAGTTGTGTGAATGTGGGCAAGTCACTTAATCTTATTTATCTCAGTTTACTTATCTATAAAATGAGCTAAAAAATGAAATGACAAACTCCAATATCTTTGCAAACAAAGCAAACGAATTCGTGAAGAATCAGACATGATTAAAAATGTTTAAACAAAAAAAAAGTTTTCTCAAAATAGAAGTGAGGATGAAAAGTATTAAAAGCAGGAGGGACAGTTACTGCAAAGTTGTGAAGCTGAGAAAAGGAAGATCATGCCAAAGAACATCAAGTTGATAAGTATGGATGAATCATAGAGTATAGAAAGGAAAAGAGTGTAAAAAAGCTAAAAAAGTATACAGGGGAAACATTATGGAAAGTCTTAAATGTCTAACATTGGATTTTATATTTAATGCTTGAGATACTAGTGAATCAATGGAATTAACTGAGTGTAAAAAAACTGCTGGAAGATATATACTTTTTAAAAATCACTTTGGCAACTGTGCGAAGATTAGATTAGGAAGGGGAAAGATTTGAGGGAGGGAAATCAATTAAAAAGGCTAAAGGTAAAAGATAATGAGAGCAATAGAATGGTAGCTGTGTGAGTGAAGAAAAGAGGACAATATAGAAAGATGTTGTAAAGATAGAAGCAACAAGATTTGTTAATAGATTGATTATATATGAGGATCATTCAGACCTTAATGAGTGAAAGGATAGTAGTAATACTGATTAGAAAATAATACAGGACCTAAAAAATATGGTAAGGACAAGAGAGAGATTAGACAGAATATTCTATGAATTTGAAATTTAAAAACCAAAGTAAGGAGGTAAGATATAGAATAGTTATTAGTGGCAGAAATATTTAAAGGTACTACTCAATTCCCAATACTCAAAACAAACAAAGAAACAAACAAACAGCTTAAAAATAAGGTCAATTCAGTTCAATTCAACAAATATATATATATATATATAGATGTGTGTGTGTATGTATATATGCATGTATGCATTATATATATATATATATATAATATCTACTCTGTACAAGACTTTATGCTGTTCACCTATTGAAATATGCAAAGCTGATATAACAAATACACACAAGTGAGACACAGAGTATGATAAAAATTTAAAAGAGTAGTGATTATCACTGGTTGAAGGAATCTGGGAAATCTTTCTGAATGGGGCACCTTACACGAGCAAGTCAAAAGCACACTAGCTAAAATGATAACACTAATGAGTGATGATGATGATGATGATGATGAGGGTGAAGAAAGATAATATAATAATGATGTTCATAATGATGAGGACAATAATAAGTTTAATGAATTTTGTTAAAAAGTTGAAAATAAAATAATAATAAGAGTAACAATACCATAAAAGCTCAACCTATATCATGGTAGTTGGAGGAGGAAGGAAGGATTTTAGGGGCAACAAAATGAAATAAATTGAAATAAACAGAAATACCATTGCTCACTTGTTAGAAATCCTTTGGTAAGGATTGTGCTGAACACTAACAACTAGCAATCCATGAGTATCCATGAAATGGACTGAACATACAATTTTTTTGGCATCATTAATTGCATCGTAACAAAACTAGAAACATTGCCTCAGTTCTAGGTACTAACTTCATGCCCTCTTTTGTTAACAATACTTTTAGTTCCAAGATAAACATTATATGACATGATCAATTAAAGACAATTATAAGAAAAACTTCATTTTCAAACCTAGCTTGGATGAAATAAGAGTGGAAATTGAGAAATTACTTAAATTTGAGCTTACAGACAATACTTTTATTTAACTCCTCAATGGTTCACCAATTATTAAATGTAAGAGAATAACAGGAAGAAAGAGAATTGCCTCCAGATTGTTTCTATCTATACTCCTCTCAAAAATAGGATAAGAAAGAATGAGAATATTACTAATAATTCACATGTATTTTAATACTTTACAATTTATCAAGTTTTTGTAAGAATAATAATCTGTGATAGATAATATTAAAATAGTTAGAATATTCCTATTTAACAGTTGATGAAACTGAAGCTCAGAAGCTTAAACCAAGTGATTTACTGGTCCGACCATTCCTCCCCACTTAGTAAAATTCATAATTTTTGGTTTATAAAAAAGTGATATGGAAATTCTAATTAGCATCATTTTAATTCAATTCCAATTTTAGTTTTATCAGTGTTCTTCTCATTATTAATCCATTTTTACCCATCTCAATCAATTCCCAGCAGTGAGCTTCTATCCAAAAACTGATGGCCTTACTCAATGTGCAAGTCAGGTCTGCTTAAATTCCTAATAATCAGCATCCACTGCCAAATAGAGAGCTGAGAGAAAATAATGCTCATGAACTTATATGTTTTTAAGTACTAGAACAGAACTAGAAAACCTGAGTTCTTTTCCCAATTTTTTTGCTTATGAACCATGCAAAGTTGAACAAGTAGCTTCTGCTGTGGGTCTCAATTTCCTTATCTGCAAAATGAGGATTTTTAAAACATGTGATCTCAAAGTCCCTTTAGATTTCTCTATTCTGTTTTTCATCACTTTGATTGATCTCATATGGTTCCCTAAAATCTTTCTGATCCCAGAATTTATGTTGTAAAAGTAAGACAATACTAATGAAATAGAATTGAATTACTATTAATGGAATGATACATAGACAGTTCTAAATATTAATATTTCTAGCAGCCAGGTGACCTTGTGGAGAGAATGCTGGACTTTCAGTAAGAAGGATACAGTTCAAATACTACCTCTGATGATTACCCTGGGCAAGACATTTACCCCTCTGATCTTCATTAAGATAAAGAGAATTGTAGTAAACAATATGGTTGCCTTGAGAATAAGGTAAGATTACATGTAAAGAGCTTGGCAAATCTTAAAAATCCACATAAAGATTGATTATTATGCATACTATTATCATTAATCAGTAGGCTTTCACTGGTATTTCATTTTATTTAGAATCATCACTCCTAATCATTTCTAAGCACAAAGAATTGCTCATAAGCACTAAAAGAATGAGAAATAAAGCAACTATAAATTAACAGATTATTTGAGATCCTTATCACCTCTATTTTGTGATTGCAAAAGCCTTTAAAGTGACTCCTGTCTCCAGTCTGTTCTCTCTCCTGTCCAAATTCTTTATGGCAGCCAAAGCAATATTCCTAAAGCACAGGTCTAAGTGTTTTACAACCATGTTCATGGTTCCTTTATCTTTAGGGTTAAAAACAAATTCCTCAGTTTGGTTTTAAAAACTTTATAATCTGGCTCCAGTTTACCTTTTCAGGCCAACTGTACCTTTCTACCTTTAGTAGATGCTACATTCTAGCCAGATTGATGCAATCCATGTTGTTTGTACCCAAAGTTCATCTCCTGTTTTCATGCTTGGAATGTCCTGACTCACTCCCTAGCTTCCTCCAGGACTTGGTTCATGGGTTGTATACTCTAGGAAACATTCTGATCCCTTAAATTGTCAGTAGTGTCTACTTCCTCCATCAATCAATTATCATACTTAATCTGTTTGCATGTTTGTATTCCCCTATTTCCAGGATAAGGAGTATTTTTTTCATTGTTCTTCCTATTCAGCTGGGTGGCACATTTGCCCATCCTAGAGTCAGGAAAATGTGCGTTTGAATACAGCCTCAGACACTTACAGCTCTGTGACCTTGAACAAGTCTCAACTCTGTTTTCCTCAATATCCTCCTCCTCTATAAAATAGGGAAACAGTAACATCTACCTCCCAAGGTTGTTGTAGGATCAAAAGAGATCATAATTGCAAAAGCAAATAAAATATATAAAATATCAGTTATCATTACTATTAATTATCTTCATCATCTTCAATGCTTTACAACTTGGATGTAATATGTGTATAATAAATGCTTGTTGCATATTATAGCATCAGATCTCAAGATTTCCTTTCATTTTCTTTCCTCTGGAATGAGCTAGGGAGGGGAGAGGATTAAAACAATAATTTCCAGGGGGAAATGATTTTGTTGAAAAATTGTCAGGCATTATAGCTAAGACAGAAAGTGCCCAAGTTAAGAACCTTGATCATATTAAGCAGCCCAGGTTTTACATACATAATTTTTTTTCAATTACTTGCTATTTTGTTAAAAGCATCCCTTTTACTGCAACCTGGATATATTAATGTTGGTGTTAAAAACAATTTAGATTTCCTTGCTGTTGCATTTATATATTTTTTAGCTTAAAGTGCTTTTCCCTACTTAGATCTGTAACCGAAATGCAGAATTGGCCAAAAGACCTCAGCAGTTCCTTGAAAATACCAAGACCCTTTTTTTGTTCGTTTGCTTCTTAATAGCAATGTTTAGCTTCAAAGTACATGTCTCTGTTTACACACACACATGCAAAAACTTTTAGCAAAAACTTTTAGGCAGGTCTGGCATCAAATTTCTCCATTTTATAGGTTGCTGTGGAAACAGATTATCCCCATAGAAGTGAAAAACCATGTTTGAGTCTAATGCAAAGAACAATCCATAGTATGAAAGAGAAGAACAGCTGGGAGTTGGAGTAGTGTAAGCTGACATGTCAGACAGTAGCCAGACAAAGTGAGCCAGGCACTGTCTGAAGGAAGAAGGGGAAAAAAAGAAGGCAGTGGGGGTAGGGTGGGAGTGTAGAGGGGGAAAAAAGTAACAACTGAACACTGTCAACAGAGTCTACAAAATGGGCCAGCTGTTCGCTCTCATCATAACTAAGAAAATACAGAGAGAATTCCAGGAGTGGGGATTAAATTTACTGAGAGAGGGAAGCTGGGGGGTTGGGGGTGGGGAGGCTCTAAATGGAAAGAATGAATAGGTTTTCAGACAAAACAGGCTCTGCTCAGAGGTCTCTATTGGAAACTGTTTGCAAAGCAGGAGTTTAGGCTCTGGATACAAGACACACTTTGCTATATTGTTTTAGGTAGAAAGACTAATAAGCAGAAGGCTCTCTCTTTTCCTGCAGAGTGAATATTGCTGATCTTCCTGCCTGGGAAAGGATTTGGATGGATAGACAGAGGGTCAAATTTTACATTGGCCTTTCTCATTGGAGTGAGGCAATGATGGCTGCCTTCTTAGGGGTGAAGAATTGATGGCTGCCTTCTTTGGAGTGAGGAATTGATGGCTGCCTTCTTTTTTCTTCTGAATTTATTTTATGCTATCTGGTAATTGCTGAGACTTCAGTTGAGGAGGGAGAGAATTCTGGGTGTTCAGTTCTGAAAAGAAACTTGATGAGGTGGGAAGAGAATGAAGACCAAATGTCAAGAAATCCAGGTTTTAATCTCAGGAGTGACATAAGCTGTGTTACCCCAAGAAAGTCATTTATTCCCTGCATTTCCTGAGTAAAATGAGGAAGTTAATTAAGTAGAAAAAAAATGAAACCCCAAAATCCTATTTCTAGATTTCAATTTGACATGGAGTCAAATGCTAAGGACACACAAAGGTCATTGAATTTTTGAGTTAAGAAAAAAATCTATTCTGCTCATCTTGTTTTATGGATGAGGAATTGGGGACCAAAAGGGTAACCTGACTTGCTCTTACTGAAAGTTAGGGGGCTGGAGAAGAGAAAATGGATGAGGCACAGTCCAGATCCATGACTCCAGTTAGTCTAGAAACTTTCCAACTAAACCACAACCACCACCAATTTTTAAAGTGTCAGACTGCTACTAAGTATGGTTACATCACTGTTAAGTGCTGAAAAATATGGCAGACTTGGAGTCAAGGGACATGGGATTGATTCTGCATTTACTCCTTTCGTGAACTTGGACCTGATCAAATCAAGTCACTCTATCAAAACATTTCTTAGAGCTAGTTTAGAGGCTACTAAATGTCATCATAGATAGAGCACTAAAACAAAAGAGGTCTAAGTTCAAGAGTGTTGTTAGACACTTAAAAGTTGTGTGACCCTTGGCATGTCAATTGATCTCTGTCTGCCTCAGTTTCTTTTTTGTTTCATTTTTAATTTTCAAAATATATTCAAAGACATCTTTAAGCATTCACCCTGGAAAAATCCTGTGTTCCAAACTTTTCTCCCTCCCTTCCTCTGACCCCTTCCCCCAGATAGCAAGCAATCCAATGTATGCTAAACATGCACCATTCTTCTATACATATTTCTACAATGATCATGCTGCACAAGAAAAATCAAATCAAAAAAGGAAAAAAATGAGAAAGAAAACAAAAAGCAAGCAAACAATAATAAAAAGATGAAAATACTATGTTGTGACCCACAGTTAGTTCCCACAGAATTCTTTCTGGATGCAGATGATGGCTCTCTCCATCACAGCTCTATTGGAACTGGTCTGAATCCCGTCATTATTGAAAAGAGCCATCTCCACCAGAGTTGGTCATCTTATATCTTTTTCTTGTTGTCTATAATGTTCTCTTCTGCCTTACTTTATTAATCTGTAAATAATAGTATTTATTCCCCAGGATTTTGTAAGGATAAAATGAAATAAAACATTTTGCAAAGCTTAAGGTAATATATAAATGTTAATTATAATGATTATCATTATCATTATTTAAAGAGTCTACTATGTGCTAGGCACTGTGCTAAGTGCTGGAAAGAATAGATAAAAATGCAAAAAAAAAAAAAAAAGAAAGAAAAAGAAATAGCTATATCTCTCCAGCAGCAAGCAACAGGTACATATATAACATCTCCTCACAGGTTATTTCCCAACTGGGAACTCATATTTGCAGAATGAATACTCAGAGGGTAGATGACAACTACGTTTTCAGGTTTCTGTGGATAGTCTTCAGGGTCTATAACTGGTATTGTTTCTCACAGGCCTGGACCAGTTTGCTTCCCATTAATAACCAGTTAGACTTAAATAGGCTTTTTTTAAGTTATTTACTGAGATAAAAAATACTAGAATAGTTGACATAAAATATTTCCCCAAAAGGTAAGAGGCATATTCTCCCCTAACTATAGACAGCATCCATGGGAAGAGTGAGCCTAAATTTAGAATACTATTATAATAACTTAACTACATAACATTTAGTAGGACCTTGGGGTTTGCAAAGCACTTTATATGTATTATCTCATTTGATCTTCATGACAATCCTGAGAGATTTGTACTATCATTATTCCAATTTTACATATGAAAAAAATGAAGGTAAAGAAATAACGTAGGCACAATTGGAGTACTTAGGATATTTTCTTTAGGTATACTTTTGGAGTACTTAATGACATTTTCATTTGATTTATTTATTTAGCATTTTTCTCCCAATTGCATTCAAAAGTTATTTTTTTACATTTGTTCTTAAAGTTTTTGAGTACTCTGTTCTCTCCCTTGTCCTCACCTAAAATTAAGAAACCACTCAACATTTTCCTTAGATGGAGTTATCTAGAGTTAATATCTTTCTAGAGTAGATAACTAACATCAAGACATTTGGACCACTGGAGTTTCACAAGGAAACCACCTGTACAATTGCATCACAAGATATTTCTTCACCTAAGTAGGAAAGTACAAAAATAAAAGACACAAAAGTGGTCAGGCTATATAATCACAGAGACAGGAAAAAGGCAATTGTCCTTCCCCCCATTTAACAGTACATACACAACTCAAAACATCCTCACACGTCTTTTTTCTTTAAGACATCTTTCTTTTTTAATATCTATTTGCAAATCTGGACATTTTACCTTATATAAGCAAGTGATATCGGTCTCAGATTAATTTCAAAGATCATTATCAGAAGTTCAGGAGTTCCTTTTGCCTATTCTTTTTTTTTTCTTTTTATTATTATTATTAAAGTTTTTTATTTTCAAAAATATGAATAGTTTTTAACATTCACCTTGCAAAACCCTATGTTCCAAATGTTTTCCCTCCCTTTCTCCCACCTCTTCCCCTTGACAGCAAGTAATCCAATATATGTTAAACATGTGTACTTCTTTCATACCTATTTGCACAATTATTTGCTGCACACAAAAAAATAAGAAAGAAAAGAAAATGCAACTCAACAACAACAGAAAGAGTGAAAATACTATGTTGTGTTCATACTCAGTCCCCACAATACTTTCTCTGGATGCAGATAGATCTCTTTATTACAAGACCAATGGAACTTGTCTAAATCATCTTGTTGATGAAAAGAGCTACATCCATCAGAATTAATATTTGTATAATCTTGCTGGTATCATGTACAATGACCTCCTGTATAATTTTTGTACATTATATATATATAATATTCAATAACACTCATATATCATAACTTATTTAGCCATTCTCCAACTGATGGGTATCCACTCAAGTTTCTAGTTTCTTGCCACCAAAAAAGGGGCTGCCACAAAACATTTTTGCATATATAGGTCCCTTTCCTTCCTTTTTGATCTCTTTGGGATAAAGGTCTACTAGAGACATTACTGGATCAAAGGGTATGCACAATTTGATAGCCCTTTGGGCATTGTTCCAAAATGTTCTCCAGAATGGCTAAGTCAGTTCACAACTCCAACAATGTATTAGTGTCCCAATTTTCCCACATCCCTTCCAATATTCATTATTATCTTTCCTATCATCTTAGCCAATCTGAGAGGTCTATAGTGGTGCTACAGAGTTGTTTTAATTTGCATTTCTCTGATCAATAGTGATTGAGAGCTTATTTTCATTTGATTATAAGTGGTTTCAATTTCTTCATTTGAAAATTGTCTGTTCATATCATTTGAGCATTTATCAATTGGAAAATGGCTTGAATTCTTGTAAATCTGAATCAATTCTCTATATATTTTAGAAATGAGGCCAATATCAAAACCCTTGAAAATATTTTTTCCAGTTTCTTGCTTCCCTTCTATTCTTGTCTGCATTGATTTTGTTTGTACAAAATATTTTAAAATAATATAATCAAAAATTATCCATTTTGTATACCATAATGTAGTCCAGTTCATTTTTGTTGGCAAATTCTTTCTTTCTTCATAGATCACAGACTTTCCTTTGTTCTGCTAATTTGCCTATAATATCACTCTTTATGTATAAATCATGAACTCATTTCAACCTTATCTTGGATAGGATATTACTTGTGGGTCAATGCTTAGTTTCTGCCATACTGATTTCCAATTTTCCCAGCAATTTTTGTCAAATAGGGAGTCGAGAAGACAATCCTGAAAGTGTGGGATTGCCCCTTTCAATGTTTGCTTAATTTTTACCAATGATTTAAAATCTTGGACATGGGGGAAGGCAGATGCCTAATGAGCTTAACAACTCTAGTTTTCAGCTGATCTAGCATTAGCACCAATCATCATCACACAGTACAAACTCCTGACTCATTAGGTATGGAAGTAAATTCATCCAAATCTTAGGCATCCAAAACTTTTAGACCCAAACCATAGAGAGGATATCTATTCATGCTCCAGGACATACCCCCATGGTGTAATGTCTATTTCCATCATGTATATAAAAGTACATATAGAAAAAATA
Source organism: Sminthopsis crassicaudata (assembly GCF_048593235.1). NCBI lineage: Eukaryota > Metazoa > Chordata > Mammalia > Dasyuromorphia > Dasyuridae > Sminthopsis > Sminthopsis crassicaudata. Next base: position 505,900,495 of record NC_133619.1, read on the forward strand.
TAAACTGAATGGAAATTAGTCCTGAGATTAAGAAAGACTTCATGTGGAAGGGCTAGGTGGTGCAGTAAAGAGAATCCCTAGTTTGGAGTCAGCAAGAGCTGAGTATGAATACAGCCTCAGAGACTACAGGTATGACTGTGAATAAGTCATTTAATCCTTTATATATCAATTTCCTCATGAGCTGAAGACACTATTCCAGTATCTTTGCCAAGACAATCCTAAATGGGATCAAGAAAAATCCGATGCAACTGAAATTACTGAACAACAAAATGTAATCAAATGAAAGCATTGGAAAAGATGGCCTCACAAGTCTCTTTCCTTCTAAATCTATGATATTAAAATCTTCCATTATACTAGATAAAATATATACACAGACAAATAAATGCAAATCATATGCAAAATAATCAGTCCCTCAGTCAACAAGCCCCAAACCTTTATCAATTGCTTCTATTCAAGAAGCACCGATATTAAGTGCTAGAGATACAAATAATAGCTACCATTTATAAAAACATCTCTAGGTTTGCAAAGCTCTTTACAAATAAAATCTCATTTTATCTTCACAAAAACTTTGAAAGATAGATCCTATTATTATCCCCACTTTTCCAATGAGAAAACTTATATAACACAGAAATGATTTTTCCAGAGTCACCTAGCTAGTAAGTATCTGAGGTATAATCTGATAGGTACTTCCTAACTCCACAACCACTTAGCTGCCTAAATGATCAAAAATAGTCTCTGTCCTCAAGGAGCTCAAATCCCACTTAATAATTTCAAGATTAAGACAGCTAGAGCAGTTAGATGGTACAGTAGATAGAGTACCAGCCCTGGAATCAGGAGAACTTGAGTTCAAATCCATTCTCAGACAAATAACACACCTAACCTAGAGCTTACAGGGAATAATCAGTCATAAGAGAAGTTAAACTAACTGTGGGTGGATCTTTGGGGGGAAAGCATATAAGGCAACTTTAAAAATAAACTTTGTAAACTGAGATATCATGATGGACCTTATGATAGAGAAATCAGAGTGCACCTTATTTCATGGGGAAATGAGGTAGCAATTGAATAAGGGGAAAAATTAGGGATTTGTATTAAATAAATTAAATGGCTTGCTTTTGTATTATGTATCTTTCCATAGCAGAAATGTGTGTATAAAAGGAAATACTGAAACCTTAACTAAAAACAACAAACAAACATTTCAGCAAAGTATAAACATAATTCATGAGAGTGAATTGTAATCTCTTAGGAAAATAACTCGTCCCCTTCCTTCTCCATCCAAAAATTGGGATAACTTTGATCCTACTTTGGAATCCAGGGCCTTACTCAAATACAAGACCCCAGAATGTTAACATAGATTTGAAACATTTTGTATTTGAAAAATTTTTCACTCAAAAATATCAAGCCTCACAGATCTCTTCCCCAACAATCTAAATTAGATAAACCAGGGGGAACTCTAGTTCAAAGTAAAAGCACAAAAAAGTAAATTAACTAAGATTCTGACCATATATTCAAGAGAAAACATGCTTACATATTGCAAGTCAGTTAGGAAGACAAATGGAAGGAACACCAAGGAATATACAGAGAGAGACAGATATGGAGTAAACAAATATGGCCAGGGAGCACTACACTTCCAACACTGAAGAATTGTTTTTGTCCTCCGGAGGTGTCATCAGACTACTCTCTCTCCCCAGTATCTGCTGAACTACTCTCTGTTGACAGCTAGTGTTTCTTTGCTCTTCTATCTAAATACATTAAATAGTTGCCACTCTGTTTGTCCTTACTGGCACTATGGCTTTTCTCCCTTAAGGGAAGAGTTATATCAATTCTTTAGCTCCTAATATCTTACTTCCTTTATGAGGCAAATTTCGCTCAAAATCACCTGGAGGTCTAAGCAAAAGGCCAGTAGGATCAATATGTTACTGTTCCATTACTTTCAAAAATAATGCACAAAATTTGCTCCATACTTCCTGATAAGTGAGAACCCCATTTTCCTATTAACTTGTGCTTCAGAGTCTCAGAATATAGAGATGTGAAATTGGATCCTTCACCAAAAGAAATTTTTAAAGACCATTAAAGAACATTCAAGTGGCAGGGGAAAGGGGAGGTATGGACATGGATAATAAATCTTTAACTACCTGCTAACACAAAAGAATGGAATAAAAATCAGTCCATTATTCTTTGTTGTATATGAATATATTCAAACAAGTCTGCTAAAATCTTAACTGAAAGAGGCCTACCACCTAGTGATGGTCTCAGTTAAGAAAAAAAAGTTATTTTCAAAAGTATTTTATTTTTTCAAATACATGCAAAGATAGTTTTCAACATTCATTTTTCCAAAACCTTATGCTCCAAACTTTTCTCCCTCTTTCCTCTCCTGTCCTTTCCAAGACAGCAAGCAATTTGATATAGATTAAACATGTGCAATTCAGAAATATTTTAATATGAGTAAGTGACATGATACTAAGTTTGTTTTCCAGATTTTCAGAGAAGTGACAAAGTTCTGCTTATAAAACAATCATGGTGTGTATATAGAAAGTAAACTTTTGTAAATTCATCCCATACTAAGTAATCAAAAAATTGGATAATTTTCTCAATGCATAAAATAATCATCAAACAGTGGTCAATGACCCTACAAAACAGATAATCAGATAGATAGATAGATAGATAGATAGATAGATAGATAGATAGATAGATAGATATAGATATAGATATAGATATATAGATTATACATATAAAACTATCTATTGAATATGGAGAATTCTAGATTCCTCATAAGCAGAGGAAAAGCCCGATGTAGACTCATTCTAATGGATTCTGATACAGGTGTCTTGTACAGGTCAGGAAGACTGTCAGAGCTAACAGCTCAAAGAGATGAGTGGTGTAGTAGAAATAATATTTCTGAGTGAAAGGATCTAGGTTCAAATCCTAATCCTTTACCAAGTGACCGTGAGCTTTTCTTCCTTGCCACTCAGATCTCTTAGCTATAAACTTAAGAAGTTTGGGTATATAATATCCAAAATATCCAAATTCCCTTCCAGTTTGAAATCTATCCTGTTACTCCAATGAAGAAGAAAGTGTATGTTGGTGCCCACTAGAGACCAGTGAAACCAATGTGCTATTTTAGCCAAAGGAACCTTTGATCAGGTGGTCACAGATAAACCAGAATCCAGAAGAAAATCCTTCCTTCTCTAACACACTAGCTACGGAGATGTCTAGGAAAGAAAGAGCTAAACAGTATGCTTAAATTCAACATCTTTGACTGTTATCTTATCTATCATTCTGGGAGTTCAAGCCTATCTTTGACTACATGTGAAAAAAATATTTTCCTTCAATGTCTTTTCATTTCAGTGATGCTAGTTATAACCTATGCAAATTGATATCCTTGAAGTTTCAGTTAGTAAGATCAGAGAGACAAGTTGGATCTTGCATTATTTTCTCCTATAATATTGCTATCAATATAAAAGTGTTGTTTGATCTACACTATGACATCAGAACTCCAACACTTATATTTAGAAAGATCAGAGGGACAAGTTGAATCTTGCACCATTTTTCCTATAATCCCGCTATTAACAAAGGTGTTTGATCTACACTATGAATCAGAACTCCAACACTTACTAGCTATGTGACAATGGGCAAATCACTAACCCTCTATGAGCTTTAATTTTTCTCATTTGTAAAGTGGAGGGAACTAAGTCACATGCATTGTTGTGAGAAAAACCTTTGTAAGCCTTCAAAATGTTACATAAATTTAAATTTGATTTGTCATTCATCCATGAAGTAATCAACAAGTATTCATTAAGTATCTTCTATGTGCCAGGTGCTATGCTAGGTTTTAAGAACATAAAAACAAAAATGAAGCAGGTCTTGCCCTTAAGCAGTTTTTATTTTATTGAAGAAACGTATAGTTCCACCTTGGTTTGATTATGACAGTTGATACACCTCTGGATAGCATCACAACTTTGCAAACACTTTGTCATTCTCCATCTACCTTAGAACCAGCCCAAGCATGAGTAAATGAAGGCATCTCTTAGAACCAATCCCAGATGGATAAAATTTCAGTTGGTCTAATGATTTCTGAGTGTGATTAACCAACCGGAATGTCAACTTCCATAGTGTCATAATTAAATGGTGATGACCTGAAGTGTTGTGAGCATCAGATAACCTAATCTCACCCCCTCCTCCAGTCAGCCTCTATCAGACTCATAGATCTACTAATGACCCTCTGAACTCCATCTATGTATTGATAATATACCATCAGAGGGGAGAATGATACAGCTTACACAGGTCCCTCTGTTAACTCTGGGTCTTGCTTACCCAATGCTTGCAAATGAAGTCATTTAACAGCAAAGAGATTCAGTTCCATAAAGTCCTGCACTTCTAGTCAGCTTGTGAAGCTGTGGGTTCTAAGGAAAAACTGCAAAGCAAAAAATAGCAGACATAGTTTTTTTTTCTTGTTGTTTTTATTTTTTTAAGTAATGCCATATTCTCAATGATTCTCTTGGAGAAGAGTCTAGCTAAATGGCTCATGGGAGATGATTGATTGACAAGATGCTTTGTTTCCATTGTCTCTGAGATAACTACAACTATTCTACATCTAATCCGCTAACTCTTTCATCAATATGATATCTTATAAAGCTTGAATAAATATAAAATATCCAGAGAGAGACTGCAAATTTCTTTAAATGAGCATAATTATGGAATTTATTTTATTATTTGTCATGAAATAGAAGCCAAACAATTCCTTCCCCTTTTGCTAGCTACAGAAAATACTTCAAAATCCAGTGCTAAAATAGCCAAAATGGCTCATTATGTGTGATTCTAGAATTCTGGACAAGGAGTCACAAGGACTTGGATTCACATCCCATCTTTCTGCCTAAGTTTCCTCATTTGTAAAATAAGATAATTGTACTCGATGACATCTAAGATCCCTTGTATATCAAAACATATGATTTTTTGTTGTCTCATTCAAACTTTCATTTACATCCTTTGTAATTTCCTCTATGTCTTTGCAGAGAAAAGAAGTATTAGGAAAATTAATTGGCACCCCAGATACATCAGAAAGCATACAGGTGCAATGCAGGATTCAATTTTCTACAACACTTTCACACAATTCTGTTTTGTTTTTATTTGTTTGTTTGTTTGTTTGTTGGGGGGGTGTTGACAGTAGTTGTCTTTTATTCAGAGCTAAAATCATCACCTAGGAAAAACATCACTACCTTGCCTTTGTACACTCCTTTTTTTCTTCTTAATGACATCTCTTTCTGCCTAACCTTCTGGTGTCCAGGACCTTTATCCTATTACCTGGATACCCAGAATTTGCCTTATTGTAGGTTCTTAAAGGCCCAATTTGTAAGTAATCTATGACAGATTCTATCAGTCTTGGGGGGAAAGACTTCAAGAACATCATCTCAGCAATAAATAATGTTTAACAACCAAGGACCAATCTTGATAAACATAGGGAGAATTACCAACAAATTACTGTCCACCATGTAATGAATTTTTTTTGCCATTATCACGAAAGACATATATAATACAAATGCATTCGGAGTTCTAATCAGTTTTCTATTTCTACATCAAGGATATCAAAGTAGCAAAGTCAGAATATGCTAAGAATCACAGAGTTCCTAAATTAATTAATTAATAATATTGTGAACTATTTTTTTCAATTACTGTAATATTGGATATAAACTACGCTTATTATAGAAGAAAGTAAATTGAATTTGGAGATGAAGAACCTCCAGGTCTGTTATTTTTTCCTATCTTTATGATTTTAGGTAATACAAAATCTCTGGGCTTCAGCTCCTCATCTATAAAATGAAGGGGTTGGACTAGAAGCTATTGTCTCAGATTTAAATCCGTGATTGTATGAGCCCATGACATTTTTGCTGTAATTTAAGTTAGAAGACAAAGAGAACTTGAAGCTATATGCAAGGTCATCTCACAGTGTTTCCTGTAGAAACAAATACAGGGATCCTTAGAGTGCACAGAACCTGAACGGTATAGATCCTTTATAAATCTCATTCATTTACTGTTTATTGAGTTGACTTCATCATTCATCCAGAGACAACATGAGATATTACTATTTTATACTATACCCAGTTACCCATGCTGTAGCATTCAAAGAACAAACAGAACAAAGCAAAGATCATTAAAGCTTTTAAACCAATATCTATCATAGAGTTTGAAGTCAAGATTTTTTAAAGTTCAAAAGCCTTCCAAATTAAATCAATATATACCATGAAACTTTATGACCTACAGCCATCTATCTTGTAGACTTCCCTATTTTTGTCAAAAAAACCCACCATCTTTCTAATATCTCACCTTCATAATGTCACAAATAGTCTCGATGCTTCAATCTTCCATACTCCACATATATGAAAAATTGACAAATCTTGTTGCTTTTATCTTCACATTTCTTATTTTTCACTCCTTCTCTTCACTCACACAGCAACCATCTTTAGTTCAGGTCCCATCACTAGATTATCACAACAGCTTCATAACTGATGACTTTGCTTCAAATCTCTCACCCCTCAATACTACTCATATTTAACAAAATTCCAGTAGTTCCCTATTGGCTCTAGGATACACCATCTGATCCCAAATTCTTTTTCCAAGTATTTCTGGAAATTGCCTTTCCTAGTGAACTCTTCAATCCAAACTGTCTCTTTGTTTATCACATAAAAGATTCACTATCAGGTCTCTCTATTCTGCCTCTACTAATTTGCCTAGCTTCAGCTCCTGGGAACAAGATTCTCTTCCCAGGTTAAGCTTATCACCTTATCTCATCATCATGCAGTCAACTCAAGCCTAGACTGCCCTCAGCCTTCTCTTTTTCTTAAAGGACTAGAAGGTGAAGCACAAAATTCCTCCCCATGCCTTACTGTATTGAAAGAAGAAACTGGATTTTTTTTTTATTCCTTCCACTCTGTATCTGCTACTCTGCCTGGTTTCAACTCCATGGAAAAATATAGCTTCTGGTCTCCCTCACAACCTCCCATTTTCCTGCTTCCTTTTGAATATTATCTTCCCTTGTAGGAATGTAAGCTCCTTTGGAACAGGAGCTAGAACCATTCCTGGGATGAAATAGGCACTTTTAAAATATTTATTTTATTACATAGGAATGGATTGATCTTTGTACTTTTTTGTTGGCCATTCCCCTAGTATTTGATAACCCCCAAACTCCAGCTTCTGGAATAAGAACTCACCATTTGATAAAAATTGCTGAGAAACTGGATATGTCAGAAACTTGACATAGACCTACATCTCACAACTAATATCAAAATAAAGTCAAAATGGATATATGATTTGGGCATAAAGGAGGATACCACAATCAAATTAGGAGAACAGGGGATGATTTACCTATCAGATCTCTGGAGAAGGGAAGAATTGATGACCAAAGAAGAACTAGAGAGCAGAATGAGAGGTAAAATGGACAACTCTGATTATACCAAATTAAAAAGGTTTTGCATAAACAAAACCAACAGAAATAAGATTAAAAAGGAAGTATAAAATTGAGAAAAATCTTTACAGCCAGTGTTTCTGATAAAGTTCTAAATTATATAAAGAACTGTCAAATTTGATTGATGAATGGTCAATTAATTAATAAAAGGATATGAACAGATAATTTTCAGATGAAGAAATTAAAACAATTTATATCTATATGAAAAAATGCTATAAATCACTATTGATTAGAGAAATGCAAATTTAAAGAACTCCAAGGTATCACTTCACACCTCTCAGATTGGCTAAAAAGACATTAAAAGATAATTGTTGGAGGAAATGTAGGAAAACTCAGTTAGTATACTTATGCTTAGTACTTAGCATGATGCAATGGTTCTCAAGTTCACATATATCTAGTATGATATAATGATAGAATCACTCTAGTTTGATATAATGGTATAATCGCTCTAGCTGGCATAAACTCAGTATACTGTAATGATATGATTGTAATATGGTATTTAAGGGCTGAGAGAACTGGGTTCACAGTCAATCAGAATAAACAGACTGTAAGGAGAAATAAATAAAGATTTTAGACTCTATTCCTGACCATCCTCATAGTGACTATCCTGCTGAAACCAAGGCCTGTCCAGAGGATCTCCAGAAAGTAGCCCGAATATTACAAAAAGCCTTGATTCTTCTCAGTGTTTCAGTGATCCAAAGCAATCCTAATAGGCTTTAGACAGAAAATGCCATCTGCATCCAGAAAAAGAACTAAGGAGACTGAATATAAATCAACACACACACACTTCTTTTATTCATAAAACAATGTATATTAAAAATAAATATACTATAACAAAAAAGAAATGAAAAATAGAAAACAATTAAAATGAGATGAACCAATTTAAATTAAAAAAAATAATAAAAGGACAAATGTCAACTTAATGACTTTTTAGTTTTCCTTACAGAAGTTTCAACATCATGATGAAGTTGTCACAGAAAAAAAAGGTAAAAACTTTTCAGAAATCATCTTAGACAGGAAGTTTACCTAGTACAGGAGCAGGATAAAAATAATGCCATGTTAGAGTTATTACAGCCAAGTTAGCTCATTAGTTAAAAAAAAAAAAAAACTGAATTTGCTGATTCTAAGACTCACATAATAGCTCACATAATAGTAAAAAGCTAAGAATTAATAATGAACCTGAAATGGGCTCTTCATATGAAAACCATATAAGCCATATCATCCTAAGAATATTTCTAGATAAAACCAGAAATATAATAAATAAACAAATAAATTAAAAAATGATATTAAATGGAGCAGATCTGCTGAACTGTTCTAATCAATAATGGTAATGGAACATGCATATTTGTACTTGATAAACTGGACAAAAAAGTTGCTACAGTCCTTAAGATAAAATTGTTGGACTTTTTTTTGTATATACTAAAGTTTTCAGATCCATGCTAATGGGTTCTTTTAAAAGCATGAAGAGAATTATTTTTAAATTATTTAAGAAGAAGAAAAGATTCTGGATGAATAAAAAAAGAGCACTAATACTTTTATCAAATTAAGGAATCAAAAACTACCATAAGCAAGTACTGATTCATTATGCTGACTTTTTATATCTCAATACAATTTTTAGTAAAATGGTCTAAACAAGTGTCAATGTATATTTAATTTAAAAAAAAAAGATGAGAAGAAAATAATCAGTATTTTTCAGGTGATTTCAGAACAGAAAACACCTTCATATATATACTACTGACTTCATATGTGGAAACTGTATGATATCTGATCATGTATATAGATATAGATATATATTGATTTAAAAAATCATTCGGGCATGAAATTTTCCTTTTAAAAGTTATATCCCACACGCATATCCAAATGTTATGAGAGCTGGTTTTTGTTATTCTGTTGTGAACAAATCTTCATTACTTTATATGTGGTTTTCTTGACAAAGATACTAGGGTAGTTTGTTATTTCTATCTCTAGCTCATTTTACAGATAAGGAAACTGATATTACATGACTTGCCCAGGGTCATACTGATAATAAGTGTGTATGGCAGGATTTGACCTCATAAAACTCCAAGTCCAGTGCTCTATCTATTATACTACTTGGCTGCCATAAGTATCAATATCAGCAGAGACATAAGAGAGGGAAGTATATTCTCACCTTAGGAATTTGTCAGTGTCACAGAGAATGTCCTGTACAGGATTCAATAATTGACCAGTGGCAGGTTTCTCCAAGTGCAGATGCTATTATACTAATTACATCACACCCCCAGAGAATGACAAAGACTCTTCATTAAAACTAATCATCTTTCAAAAGTAAAATGCCTATTCAGGAAAAAAAGAAATTTATAAAAATTACATTTTCCTCTAATTATGACTTTCAGTTTAATGAGATAGCCCATTGATTGAGTCCATCACTAAATATGTCTTGGTTAGACATTGCAGAGGGACAACTTGCTAGTCTCGATATTGACTATAAGGAGTCGATCAAGATAGATAACACTTGGGAAATTATGTTGTACTTTTAATGATTCCAAGTAGCTTAGTACTACAAGATCATCCATGTCTTTGATACCAATATTTTCCCATGACAAAACACCACCACAATAGACATATCAAAATTTTAGAGTGAATTGCAATGAATAGACACAATGTGAACATAAAATTATATTTTATATATCAATATATATATACATATATATATATATATATATTACTCACGTAATATTACAAGTCTTCATTGACCTGAAAAAGGCAATATAAATGACATCAGCAAGGTTATGCATGACCAGAAAAAGAAGCAAGGTAGTCATGTAGCTGAAAAGAAGGATAACAGATGGATAATGGGAGAACTGCTCTATTTCTATCTCCTCCAATACCAAAATAAAATAGATTAAGGTCTCTAGGGCTTTCAATGTATCTTCATGGGGGATTTGTAAGAAGATGTGGACAGGTGGCAATAGAGCTTGATGGTATTCTATGAATAATTATTAATAATGTTGAAGTCTTGCACTGGTAGAGTGTTTGCTTTCTAATAGAGTGCGTGGCTAAAGAGGGAAGGAACCAAAGGAAAACATAATTTACTCTACAACTTTTCAATCTTAGCTCAGAACTGTGTAGTTCAGGGGGAAAAAAATACGGGATTACAACTCAGAGGACAAAAATTCAAATCCCACCTCTGCCACTTACCATTTGTGTGGCACTTGAATAAATTGCTTCTTTATGCCTCAGTTTTTTCTTTGTTAAAATGAGGGGACTGGACTAGAAGTTGCTTGGAAATCTAAAATTTTGATGCTATAAAATTTCAGTGTCATGTGTTGTATATAGTTACTTGATGGAGTACCCTGGAGACTCCTCCCAATCACTGACCTAGTTAAAGCCATGGTTTCTATTATTGTAATCTAGAGAAAAGTGAGATGCATTTTTATGCAGTTTGGAATCCATTAGAAAAGGTGTAAGATCTAAAACAGTCATCAAAGGCACTATCTTCTTGCAGAGCAAAGGTGAAACCAAACTGAATTCACACACACAAAGTCAAGACCTGAGCCAATTATCACCTATTCGGGTGAGACTACAAAGCATCTTCCCCTAAAAGGAGGGGAAATTATTTTTTTTCCTCTTTGAATTTCCTTAAATCAATCAACAAGTTAAATCACCCAAGAGTTCCTGCAATTTTCTTGCTCCATTTTGCAAATACAAAAATAGCCACAAAGCTTTTTAAATGTTCTTCTTTTCTAAAGAAAAAAAGAAAAAAAAAAAAAAAAAAAAGGAATCTCTTTAAAGGAAAGAGTTGTGTCACTGCTAAATTTCCACTAATCTCCCTCTGGCAATTCAACATTTACTTCCCCAGCTACATTTTCTGCAAGTTCTCCAGCTCAGCAACTTCTATCCTCACTCAGCAGTCCTAGAGCTCCCATAGGATTTCCCAAAGAAGTCTGTGTTTCTCCAAGTGGCCTAGGTTCTTTGTTTCTATGAGAAGCTAAATTGGGTATTATTCACTGCTTCTATTCAAGGCTTTTAAAAGAGGCAAGCAAGAGGGATAGGGACAAGATTGTTGAGTGGGATAGATGAGAAGATGAGAGAATTGTTGAACATGAGGTTGGACTTTTGATGTCTTGTCTTCCTGTGGGGTGCTTTAAGATTAAGCTTAATTTTTAAGAGAGCAACTTGGGGTTTGGATCCCACTCCTACTCAATTCACAAAAGAAAATGAGACCAAGAAATAACAAGAAATAGTGATGACAGAAAACCAGTGGGACTCAAGCAGCAGTGATCAGAACCAAAGATCTGCTAATAACAGATAGTCATCATTTAACTTATAAACACTGTAAAATGATGAAAATCTTCCCTCTAAGAGACCATTTAGAAAGATTGTAAGAAAGCAGACAGGGACCTGAGCCTGAGTGAGACTCACAAAACTGTGCTTTGTTCATCATGAAATATGCACAGGGAAGTTGGAGGACCAATTCCACTCAGCATGTCAAATATTTACCAGCGTTGCTTGCAGAATCAGAAAGGAAAAGCTAGACTCATTCCGAAGGCAGAAACATAGCTCCCTTTTTCCATTGGGAGTGGATCGCAATAACATACTAGGGAAATTGTGAATAGTTTAAAGAAACATCGGTCTGAATGAATACACCAGAAGGGTCTTTTTTAGCAGTTGAAGGATTGCCTTGGTTTTGAACTGTAATTCCCCTAATATTTGCTCAATGCAGACATTTTGCATATGCTAGAAGGCTCTGAGGGCATATCTTAGCACTTCCCCTGTTTCAGGGAGTTTTCTTTTTCCAATTTTATATTGTGATTGTAGAGTGGTACCGAGAACTTTAGTAGAAGAGGTAGTTTTATTTTTCTCAATGGTTCATTCACAAAGTAGCACCATGATGCTGCTGTGACTAGATAGTAAGTTTCAGAACCTTCAAGACATCATATGCTGTCTCTGTCCCTTTGTGGTTCTGTGATCTGGAACGTGGCATTTAACCTCAGCCCCCAAAATGATTCTAAGACTTCCTGTTTAAAAAAAAAAATTCTGGCTTTTATAGGTAAAGGAAGTTTTTTTTTTTTCTTTTTCTTTTTTTTTTTTGGTTTTTGGTTTTTTTGTTTTTGTTTCTGTTTTTGTTTTTCCCGCCAAGAGCTCCTTCTACCAATGAGCTTAAAAATCCAGTTTTTATTCCATTGATATAATGATAAAGTCATCATAAAATTTATTTGCAAGTCATGACGAGTCAGGATAGAGGACCAGTCTGAAAGCCAGGGAGCCCTTTATTCAATTAAATTAAATACTTATTATGTAGTAATCACTGTGCAAGCTAACAGGGAGGGCAACAAAGGAATGCTAACAGTCCTTATCCTCAAGGGACTTACATACTAATTTTGTGACCATTGATAAAACAGAATACCACAGGAAACTCTTCTAAGACCTCTAAGTGACAGAAAATTTAACAGTGAGAACACATGAGAGGAGATTCCTTGGAAATTCCTAACAAAAAACAGAATCACAGATCTGAACAATTTATATATATAATTCCATAGGACCATAGATTAAGAACAAGAAGGAACATTAGAAGCCATTTGGTTCAATCTCCTCATTTGTTGGAGAGGAAAACTGAGGCTGAAAAAGGTGAAGTGATCTGCTCAAGATCACACAAGATGGTTCATGGTATAGTCAGATCCTCTGAGTCTAATGGCAGTTTGATTAAAACACATTAATCCATCCGTTAAAAAAAAATGAAACTGAGGTCTTGATGTAAGTTTCCCTGCTTCTTTTACTTTTCTAAACTTTCTTTTTCATTTTCCCCCAGCAAAGAAGTACTTTCTGTAACTGTCTCAGTAGATAATTAAGCCCAGAGTACAATATGCATCTGGAAACTCAATACATTACTGACAAAAGAATATGATGAAGGAAAACCAAACAATTGCTTGGCCAACAGAAGTATGCAGTAAAATTGGGAATGCTAAATGAATAGTCTTCTGCAAGAATAATAATACCCATGCTTTGCATTTCTATAGCACCATTATAATCATTATTATGATTATTATTATTATTAGGCCAGATCCTATAGAGAGCCAAGGAAAATAAACTTCTGTCTGGGAAAAATCTATTTTTCCAATGAGGCAAATTAACTCTGCCAGGATAGTAAGGTTCTATTTTGTGCCCAAGAAATAGACCATTGTTATAGACACATTCTTAGGAGGAATCATGCAATAGCTGCCCTGAGGACAAAAGCCAATACTGGAAAGGAAATAGCCAGATGGTGGACATGGTGTGGCATCCCAAAAACATCAAAGAAATAGACAAAGTTCCTTTTCCTCTCACTTCACAATTGTACTAGATCAAAGGTATCAAACACTTACCCCATTACACGTCCCTACGAAGCCAGAACTAGATTAAAATGTAATTAAGAAATATTTAAAAAACATAATAAAAGAGGTAACATTATTTAAAACTAAGTTAATATTCAGGCCACAGGGTTCCTTACATATGTTTGGCAACCCCCATTGAAGTTTTACACCACTGTAAATGGTGTATATAATTGGTTATACAATCATAAATTCAACTGAATGTGTTTCAATAGGATATAAAATCCAGAGTAGAATCTAAGTCTTCATTAGGGTAGGAACTATTTTCTCTTTGTTTCCCTTATGTCTAGAACAATATCTTTTGAGGGATAAACAATGAATAGCCCATGTACTTTGTCAAAAGCTATACATTGACAACACAAGGAAGATCCCTTTCCACCCCTTCCCCACCCCAGCATAGTAGCTAGATCTCCTTTGGTTAACTTATAGGCAGTCATAGGAAAGAGTCACACAAGATAGGCGGATACAGATGGATTGCTATCTGCATCATTGACTGGAATGCCTATATCAATTACATATAGTGAAATTTTAAAATATTTCAACATAGTAGTCATTTTCCCAGGGAGAAAATTAATAAATGCTAATTTAATTGAATGAATTCTAAAGTCCTCTAGAACTCTAAGATATCATTCTTGGATAGATATTCCTTATGATGTTTCAATATTCTGGAGCCCTAGTCTTTCTTCCCTGAAGAGCATAGTCTCCAGCAGAATATTTCCTACTAACATTACCTGCAGTGCTTTCTCTGGCATGATGATAAAGTAAAGTAGACAGATAAATCTTTAAGGAATTTTCCAGGCTTGGTACATTATTGAGCAAATTTCTGCTAGGGAGTAGTATGCTTTTTTAATAGTATGCTTTTAAGTTGAGCACTTTGAAAAGTTTCATAATTTTATTCAGGCTACCAGGGTACCACTTCATGTTCCATAGCCATAATTAACTAAATGGTTTAATAGCAAGCTAAAACATAGTGTAACTTCTTAAATTACCCCACTTATTCCCTGAGAGTACATCTATTTCTTCAGTATTTCAAAGATTCATGATTTCATCAATGTAGGTACTTTCTCTATTTCCTTTAGTCTCCCCTCTCTCCTCCCCCAAAAAAATCTTCCAATGGCCAAACTTCTGGTAATGAGCCTTTCTGTCCTCAGCTAAATTAGTCCTTGGATATAAGGCACATAGTCTTTTAGCAGGCTTAAACTTAAAACTTCACAACTTGTTAAGATCTGCTAGAACTTACAATTCACTGGGAATATCATTTGAAAACCTAGAGTCATCTTCACACCCTGATGATTGATGTAGAGAGTTAGAATGCACAGGTCCTGGAAAATATTTTACTCATTAAATCCCATATCATGAAATTTGTTGGAGGATAGATCTGAAATCTCAAAAAGTTTGAGCACAATGCCCTATCTTTGCTAATTAAATTAATGAATGCAGCTTATTCTGAATGCAGTTTATCTGACTAGAAAACTTACAACTCAGAAATTCTCTTTAGCATTCTCACCAACAGTAAAATTAGTTTCAGTGATAATATTATTTTAAGCTACAGAAAAAGATAGTCAAGGAACTCTAATGATTGCCCATAGGACATTCCGATCCTGACAAGCTCTCTCAAGCTTTCCAAGAGACTTCCTGTTATGTCCAAGGTCCAAGGCTGTTTTGGATCACTGGGAGAAAAGGAAATTTAAGATAATAAGAACTCCCTTAGAACCAACACTAACTCCAATAGGTCATGTCAGGGGGGAACAGGAACCTAGGAATTATCCAGCAGGAAAATGTAGCATTGGGAAGTATTTATGCTTGAATAGGAAAAGGACCAAATAATTTCCAAGGTCCCTTGCAACAAGATAATTCTTTGCATCTTGCTTTTATGATGCCTCCTGCCCATTACTGAATCAGAAAAGGTCCTTTAAAGTTAAACCAGACAATTTCCCTGTGAGGGAGAGGAAATGCTAGCTACAATTAACCAAACTGCATGGATGATATTTCTGATGAAGACAAGAGATAGAATGTCAAATTCAGAAATGGATAAATGGCACAATTGGGCTGTAATATCAATAGTGTATAAGGGAGTAATTTTTTTGAAAGTCTATAAAAGCAGATCATGGACAAATTGTGAAAGACATTTAATACCACATTGAAATGCTTATATTCTGTACTAATGGTGATAAAGAATCACCAATTGTTTTGAACAGGGAAGTAGGGAAGTAATATAGACTTCTTCTGATTATGCAGGAAGATTATTTCAAATTTCTACTAGTCCAATGCTCTCCAAAACTAACCTTATTCCAATTGCACTCTAGCAGAAGAATCCCAATCTAAAAATCATACTATTTTGTCTATTAATAATACCTTGATAGTTACTAGAGAAAATATCTATATCTATTAAGAACTAATTTAAATAAAAATTTTAGAAAAGGTCCTAGAAGATACATTGTAAGGTCATAATTATGATAATTATTTAAATTCTTATACTTAACAGAAAACAACAGATATTGAGATAATATCAATAATCTAAAAAGTCATGCCCAATTACCTGCAACAAGTCTTAAAGTGATCTTAGCTATCCAGAAATTTGGAGAATCAAGAACTATCAGAACCATTGGGCACTTATATAGCTGTCTTAAGATCTAACGAACTTAATATGAAATATCCTCAAAAAATCATTGTCATCATCACCATCATCATTGCTATAATTTCTATGACACCTTAAGAGTTATAAAATGCTAAATGTTATCTGATTGGATTCTCAAACAAACCTGTGCAGTAGGAACTATTATTATCCCCATTTTACAGATAAGGAAACTGAGACTGAATAAGTTTGTCACTTACCCAGGGTCACACAGTAATATCTGAGGCAGGATTTGAACTAAGATATTCTTGTTTCCAGATCTGTTTTTCTATCTACCATGCCACCTAGCTGTCTAACAAAAGAGATGAGGGGGAAATTTTTAGATTTTACACACAGATGAAGAAATTGATGTGTCAACCTTACCTTTAAACAATTCTCTTTTCTTCATCAAAAAAAGTCTCTCAGTATTTTTACATCATCCTTGAAAGTTTCCCCATACCCTTTCTGACAACTTCCCCCGTAGAATTCTGGACCATGGGGGCAGCTAGGTGGCATAGTGGATAGAGCACCAGTCCTGAAGTTAGGAGGATCTGATTTCAAATCTAGTCTCAGACACTTAACACTTCCTAGCTGTGTGACCTTGGGCAAGTAACTTAATCCCAAATGCCTCAGCCAAAAAAAAAGAAGAAAAAGAAAAGAAAAAAAAGAATTCTGGACCATGGTTTCCTGTCTATATCCTTTTTATGAACCTTTGGAAATCTGAAATATTCCTTTACATGTCAACCTTCTGAGACAGATGAATTCCCCTCTTTCTCTTGAATTTTTTTATTTTTATTTTTTGCTTTTTGGGATAACACGGAAGATCTCCTTCCATTTTGTTAGTGAGGGATGAGGAGACTGTCTTTTTTCCAAAGCAATTCCAGTACACTTTGGATAGAAAATGCCATCTGCAACAAGAAAAAGAACTATGGAGATTGAATGTAAATAAACACATCTAGGTTCATTTCTTTTTTCTGTTTAATTTTTCTCCCAAGTTTTTCCCCTTTTGTTCTGATTTTTCTCTCCCAACATGATTCATAAAACAATGTGAAATACAAGCAATCAATTAATAAAGTAATTGAATTGTAAAAACAAAATACATCAGTGAAAACTTAAAATGGATGAGGTTTAGATATGGAAACTCGTTTATTCATTTACTTTCTTTGTGATTTCACTTTCTATATGCCTTCTGGTTTGATTTAAACCTATTTATTTCCTTTGGATGTATTTCAACTTGATGGCCATGAAAAAATTTCACATTTAGAGTTCCAACAGTAAAATAAATGCTTAAAATGAATCTGAAAATAATGATATCCTTAAAACCTTCTGCTTCATTTTCTGACAATTGGCAATATAGGGCATTTTGTGACTGAAGGCCATTTTGTATTTTTCTATATTTTATTAATTGCTATGAGCAAAAAAAAAATCATTACTTAGTGGTTAGTCTACTGGAGATGAGGCTTTCTTATTTAATTAGATTGATTCTTAAAACAGTAGTCATGGTCACCAGGAACATACCAAAAGTTGTTCATAACAAGAAGCTCCCCAAACTTGTGTACTTCAAGACTCCAGGGTCCCCTTTGTTTCATAAAAAGGTTTTTCCCACTCTTCCTTCCAGCTAATTCTGTCCTCTCTAAGGTTATCTTGACTATGCTCTATATGCTATCTTTTCCATTGGAATGTAAGCTTCTTGAGGACTAAGGACTGGTTTTGCTTTGTTTTTGTCTCCCCAAGGATTAGCAGAAGGCTTAGAACATAAAACAAATTCAATAAATATTTCCTGTTTATAGCTGAGTCCCAATCAGTGCAAATAATCAATTCCCTGGAGTGGTCGCATTATTTAAATTTGTGCTACATATTTCCATTGGACTGTAACTGATTAGCATATTTACATAATTTTAACTTCAAATAGTATGAATTTGAATACCAGCAGCCACATCAGGGGAATTCATTATTTGCACTAATCAGAACATAACTGTAAAATTGATTGACCAGAATAAAACAAAAAAATGATTATGATAAACAGAGCTTAGGAACTTAAAATGATGGATTTCAATTAACTGGAAATACACTTGTGGAAAAACCTCATGTCCAAATGATGCCAACTAAATAAGATGTTTTTTGTAATTAACTTAAGAGATTTATTTTATGGATGTGTGCCAACAGATTTGTCTTATTAAAGCATGTGTGGTTAGTCAATCAAAAAAAATTATTGAATGGGATTATATCTGAGAAACTTTTACTTAGCCTGGTAGGGGAGTTAGCTAAATTTCCTTGATTATCCATCAAATGATCCAAAAGGAAATGAATCCAGAAATATATTAAGTAGTAAGAAGAAGTCAGATTTAAGGATCACTGACAATAATTCATAATACAGAAAAATTTATCCTCAGATAACTAAGTTAGACCATTCATAGCTGTTCTTGATATTCTTTACCCCTTCAACATTTAATAAACCACATTTTAAAAAAAACTCTTCCCAAGTAACCGAAGCAGACATTCCCAGCGGTAACATTGGAATGTTGTGTTTCAACCACAAAACTGCATGGTGCTAAGTACTACCCCAGTGACCTGGTCAAACTGTGTCCGTGGCTCTGTCGGAAAAGAGATCTAGGAGTACTAACTTCCAGGCCCATGGCCTAACTAACCACTAGACAAGATTTTGTTTTAGGCCAGTCCCACATCATCTTTCATGAGAAAATGGGCTATGCCAAAGTATCATTTACATAAGAGTTGGGTGCAGTAGTGTTTATTATTTTTGGGCTGGCTACTCCTGCCACATGGATGTCAGGGGGAACTCCACTCTGAAAGAGGAAATTCACAGTATGAGGATTTGGCTCTGAAATGGCAGGGGGGAAGAGTAAAAGCAGGATAATAATTCATAATACTTGACTTTTCCCTTTCAGGAAGCCAGATGTCTGCCTCCAGCTCAGCTGGTGGCTTTCCCAACTAGCCAGGAGTTAAGTGGCTATTGGTACTTGAGATGATGAACCATCTCTATGTTGTTTTTTCCCTCAATTTGCTCATAGTTCATCACCATTGCATTGTAAGGAGACAGCTAAATCTAATTTAAAGCTTCAGTGTATCTGGGATTTCATAATATGATGACTTTCTCTGGTCCCAACTGATTCCATTCAAGCCTTTTCACCCTGTGGTACAACTAAAACCTACTAACCCTTTTTAAATTGTCCATCTCCTTCCTTCTCTTCTCCTCCATCTCTTTCCCACTTATAACACAGAAGAAATCCAGGGAGTTTGTTTCGATTTTTGGAAATGATCTTCTACCTCATCCTCCCCATAATTAAGACAAAAAGAGGGGTTGTTAGCAGAAAAATCCAATGTGATATGGCTCAAATGTTTAATTATGACATTTATCACAGGGTTGTCTGTGACTAAGAGAAGTCCTGCCACTAAGAAATAAATTTGTGAAGGCAACTAAATCCCAAGGTTGTATTAAACAATGCTTCTGGACTAGCTAAGAACAGCATGGTTTCTGGATATGTCAGGTTCGTTAAAAAGCTCTTCCCACTGCTAAGCAGCAGGAGTAGTGCACTGTGACATTAGCTAGCAACAGTGGTGAGCAATCATCTCCTTTGCACAGCTGTGTGTGTGCATGATTAAGAAATAAAGAGAGGATCCATTTTCAGTTGAAAGTAAAAAGGAAATGGGAAAGGCATCTTGTTCAGTTTTCCTGTCTGCCTGTGATCTCTATCTACAAAGGAGGAGAAGAAATA
Source organism: Sminthopsis crassicaudata (assembly GCF_048593235.1). Lineage (NCBI taxonomy): Eukaryota > Metazoa > Chordata > Mammalia > Dasyuromorphia > Dasyuridae > Sminthopsis > Sminthopsis crassicaudata. The sequence goes on from NC_133619.1 coordinate 505,920,646, forward strand.
ACAGCAAAAGGTTAAATTTCCAAATGGGAATAGTAGTTCTTAAAACCAAATTTGAATTAAATGAAAAATTCTTGCATTTTGTAACCCATTTGAAGAACTACAAAAAAATAGAAAAACTTACTGTTATTATTTATGAATTCAAAATCTTTTTTTCAATGTGCCATAATACTACAATTGCTCATTGACATGTTCCTTTGCATTCATTTTTGTTGTATCAGTAGTAGTCCTGTTGTTTTTATTTTAAAGGTGAACTTAATCTTGCTACATGTATAACAATTTCCCCCCTTAACTCAACTACTGTAATCACAGAAGGCCTTGAATCAATGAAAATTATGAGTTAAATTAATTCAAAGAGTCTTTAATCAAATTGAGAAAAATAAAGTATTTTGGTCATTAGATAAAGACAGATGATATCACTCAGGAAGCATATTACAATTAAGTGAAAGAATCACAAATACCTATAGGTCTATATAAAACCTATATAAAACAAGAATCCAGTTCAGAATCACAAAGTCCAGTGGCAAACCAGTCTAGCAAAGGATGAGTTTCAGCCAAGGGTATTTGAGAGAATCACTTAAAGGTGAGGAGAATTTTCTTTCTTTCTTTCTTTCTTTCTTTCTTTCTTTCTTTCTTTCTTTCTTTCTTTCTTTCTTTCTTTCTTTCTTTCTTTCTTTCTTTCTTTCTTTCTTTCTTTCTTTCTTTCTTTCTTTCTTTCTTTCTTTCTCTTCCCATCCTAGTCAACTTTGTAAAATCCAAAGAGGTTTTTGATCATCAGAATCCAACAGGGTCTGTAGCAATAGCAGCCAGTTGTAGTGGCCAATGAAAGAAAAAAGAATTTCATATAGATGTAGAAATAAAATTACCTAAGGATAGAAAAAAAAATGTCAGTGATGGACCTTATAAAGGCAGTGATTTTCAAAGCCAAGCAGAAAGCTACATCCAAGGAAACATACTAAGAACTTTGCAAAGAGGAAAAAAAAAAAAAGAGCTGCAAGGTATTACTTTCCTATATGTCTTCTGTATGCAGGTGCCTCCCAGTATCATAATTAATTTGAGTAATTTGAGCCCACTCAACCCAGGGATCTTATATATGTGATATGGGTATTTTTTTCAAAGATAAAGTACAGACAGTTTAAGGGAATATTCTGCATCTAGTGTGGGAAAATGTTTTCTATTATGCTTTTCAAATATACTTTCTTTGTTTTTTTTTAACTTGATTTTATTTTTCTTGGGGTTATTTTTGTCTCTGTTTTTTCACAACATGACTAACATGGAAATATATTTTGCACAATTGCACAATTGTATAAGTTATGCCAAATTGCTTGCATTCTTTTTTAATAATTTAATAGTTTTTATTTACCAGATATATGCGTGGGTAATTTTACAACATTGACAATTGCCAAAGCTTTTGTTCTAATTTTTCCCCTCCTTTCCCTCCCCAGATGGCAGGTTGACCAATACATGTTCAATATGTTAAAGTATAAATTAAATACAATATATGTATACATGACCAAGCAGTTGTTTTGCTGTACAAAAAGAATCGTACTTTGAAATAGTGCACAATTAGACTGTGAAGGAAAACAAAAATGCAGATGGACAAAAATAGAGGGATTGGGAATTCTATGTAGTGGTTCATAGTCATCTCCCAGAGTTCTTTCACTGGGTGTAGCTGGTTCAGTTCATTACTGCTCTATTGGAACTGATTTGGTTCATCTCATTGTTGAAAATGGCCACGTCCATCAGAATTGATCATCTTATAACATTGTTGTTGAAGTATACAATGATCTCCTGGTCCTGCTCATTTCACTCAGCATCAGTTCGTGGAAGTCTTTCCAGGCCTTTCTGAAATCATCCTATTGGTCATTTCTTAAAGAACAATAATATTCCATTACATTCATATACCACAATTTACTCAGCCATTCTCCAGTTGATGGGCATCCACGTAGTTTCCAGTTTCTGGCCACTACAAAGAGGGCTGCCACAAACATTCTTGCACATACAGGTCCCTTTCTCTTCTTTAAGATCTCTTTGGGATATAAGCCCAGTAGTAACACTGCTGGGTCAAAGGGTATGCAAAGTTTGATAACTTTTTGAGCATAGTTCCAAATTGCTCTCAAATATACTTTCTTAGTAAAATCCTATGTAAGTTAATTAATTCTGGATGATAACCATTGGGAAACACATTAGTCACACAGGCCAAATCCAGCTTGCTACTTATTTTAAAATTGCCTACAAACTAAGAATTTTTTTTTACATTCTGAAATAGTTGGAAAAATTAAAGGAAGAATAATATTTCATGGTGTGAAAGTTATATGAAATTCAAACTTTAGTATCCATCTATTGATATACTGGAACACAACTATGATCATTCATTTACATATTGTCTATGGCTGCTTTTGTACTTTAACACAGATTTTTTTTTTTATTTTACATATTTTAATTATTTCATTTATTTTGTTACACATTTTTCAATGACAATAAATTTACAATCTTATTTTTAAATTTAAGTTCCACATTCTTTCTCTCCCACGTCCTACCGCACTGAAAAGGCAAATAATATGAGATTGATTATACATGCGAATTCATACCAAATATTTCTATATTTGCTATAAAAAATTCAAAAGGAAACCATAAAAATAAAGTGTTTTCTTTTAGTATGCTTCAATCTGCATTCAGAGTATATCAATTCTCTCTGAAGATGGATACCACTTTTTATCAGTCTTTTGGAATTGTTTGGATCATTACTATAAGGTAGTACCTTGGAGTTGTTTTAATTTTCCTTTCTCTAATTCACAGTGATATAGAGTTTATTATCATAAATATCTCTGATTTCTTCCAAAAACTTCCAATTCATATACTTTGACTATTTATCAATAGGGAAATGGCTCCTATTTTTATAAATTTGACTTAGTTGCCTATATATTTGTGAACTGAGGCCTTCAACAGAGAAACTTGCAAAAAATTTTATATAACTTAATTGTCTATGGTATCTTGTAGCATAATATAGTTTTCTTAATTATCTCTTTTAATTAGATCTATATTTTCTTTTGTTATGCCTTCCTTTTATACTTCAGCTGAAATACACTAGCTCTTTATTTAACTTTGTGTATGTCCTTTGCTTTAATTGTGTCTCTTAAGCACAACACTTTCTTGGATTCTAGCTTCTAATCAGTTCTCTTATCTGATTCCATTTTATGGTTGAGCTCATCCCATTTCTATTCATAGTTATGATTACTAATTTGTGTATTTCCTTCTACTCTATTTTCTTCTGTTTATCCTTCTCTCTCTTTACTTGTCCCTCTTCAAATGTCTGTTTTGCTTCTGATCACCACCTCCCTAATCCATCTTTTTCTATTAGCTTTCCATATGCCCTATCACCTTCCCCTCTTATCACATATTGTATGCCCAACTGAGTGTGTGTTTTCTTCTTTGAAATTATTCTGATGAGAATGAAATTCAAACATTCCATACCCTCCCTCCCTCTTCTTCTTCCTTTCTTTAATCATGACTTTCAGGTGGTCTAATAATTCTTAAATTATCTCTCCTTGATCTATTTTCTATGTCCATTGTTTTTCCAATGAGATGTTTCAAATTTCCTTCTATTTATCATTCTTTTGACTTTGTATTTCTTATTTCTTATGATCTCAGAGAACCAGACGCTTCCATTGACCCTTAATTTTTAAGGAATTCTTTTCTTCACTGAATTTTTAATTACTTTTCTATTTGACCTAGTTCTTTGTATAAGAACTTTTCTTCAGTTATTTTTTGTTCCTCTTTGATCATTAGGTTAATTTTTTAAGATGTTATTCTGTTCAGTATTTTTGTGCTTTTTTTACAAATCAATTTTTACAATTTATTTTAATGAAAAAGAATATTAACTTGATCACCAATTAAGTTCAATTTTATTCCTCCAAGAAAGAATTCCATTCTTCTCATTAATATACCTATAGTATAAAAAACTATTCTCAACTACATAATTATATTTTGAATTTTGTTGATAAAAAAATTTCATGCAAAATTGTTTTCTCTCTTAGTATATAAGTACCTACACAACATCTTCAATTTTGCATCTTGTCCTGCAAAGCCTAAAATATTTACTATCTGGTCCTCTACAGAAAAAAAAAATGCAAACCACTGGATTAGACCATCTTCCTTCCATTTGAGACTCGTTTATCTTAGAAATTTTTAAACAAATGACCACTTTATTTAGAGTTCCTACAACACTTTTTAGATGTCACAACAATGTATCCAGGCAACTTAAAGAGCATTTTTCAAGCCTTTTCAATTTATGGAGCTCTTTGGAAAGGAAATAAATTTTCATGAAAATTTACTATGATACTCTGACTTGACACTGCCTTACCTCCACACAAAAGCACAAACCTCAATAAGATAATGGTATTTTTGAATGAATATACAAGGTACATCCATTAAATCATTCCCAGACAATAGTGAGGAATTCAGAGCATGGGCAACTCTGATTCACAGATCATCCTAGAGGCTCAGTAAAACAACATTTTGAGTCCCTTCACTATTTACTCATTAGCTCAATGAAATAACAACTGCTAATCTACAACTTGGAGTTGAAGTCCCTAGAAAATAGCATTCATTGTACATATTGGGAAGCTAACAACAGGATGTTTGCTAGTTCCTTAGGGGTAAGCTCTGGGTATATCCAGTTCCTTGTGCAAGTATTCTAACAATTATACATAATACAAGTAAGTATCTAATAAAAACTTCTTCATAATATTGATGATCTAAATGCCAGGTTTGTTAGGAGCCTGCATCACCATCTACAAACTTATTATTGCTTTCTAATGCATGTGGGGGTGGTGAAGAAGAGAAGTATATATCATAGTAACTCATCTAATCCCTACTCAATGCCAGTCAGAACAAGAGCTCTTAAGAAACTGGAGAACAATGCATCATTGGAGTAGATTAAAGTGGCATCTTTCCACTGTTGGTATGGCAAGATCTTTTTTGATTCAAAACTAACTTTTGCCTTGAAGGAGGGAGAAGAACTTTTACCATTCTTCAGATACAACATGGCATTTGGAATGCATATTTGATATTGTCCTGAATTCTCAGGGGAGCCGATTTGTATTGAAATAGAATTTTCTCCAAAAGAACATATTTTTGCAATCATCAATAAATATCTTTCTCCCTTTTTTTACTTTCTCTGTTCAACAAAGTTATCTGTTTATTCAATCTTTGTCAGTCAGGAAAGGATCCTATTTTTCAAGGTAATAAAAAGCTTGAATTTTCATTGAAGGATAATATTCTGCATATCCCTTTGTGAAGGGATTGAAAGTCTGAATTAAAAGGAAAAAAAAAAGAACACCTGTAACAAGTCTTTAACTCTTTGAAGTGAAAAATGACAATTGTAGATCCATATTTATCATTAGCTCACAAAGCAGAAACATGAATTTAAAACAAATTTATATATATATATTTACACATACAATATCAGGACCACCTCCTTTATGCAAAATTAATTAGATAGAGACCATTGTTAATGTTTAACTTATACAGCTATAAAATAGATAACATAGTAGCTTTTGATTAATTATTTTCCTAAAGTTGGTGCATTTTATTTTCCTATATGGCATTTCCATTTCTCATGCTTTTATTTATATCATACTTATCTGGGGTGTTGGGAGTGATCAGATAAGAGTAGTGCCTCAGGTGTGAAGATTGTTAAGCTCTTTTCAGGACCACTTTCCACCTTGGGTGTCTACCTGATCCATCCCTTACCTGTGGTTCCAAGAAGCTGTAGAATACCTAGGAGCCATACCCCAGTAAACTTATAACAAATGGGCTCAGTGAGGTAGAAGGTAACTGAGGATACACATTATTGAAATAGAAGGGTGTCCAGCTCAGACATGTTAAAGACTTCTCCTGGTGGAATGGGCAGCTGACCACAATATATTCCAACAGCCATGAAGGGAACTAAAGCAGGCACTGCACAGTGCTCAAAGCTTGGTTAGAATTAAAGACACCAAAATCATCCACTGCACCTTAATCCATCTCTAGTCAACTTGACTACACACTGGCACTGTATTGTGATGACTCTGGAATAGAGCCTGAGACTGACAACTTCCTGCAATTCTGCCTCACTTAAATCCAAATTATGCACAAATCAAAAGACATCACCCATGCTATTTTACCATTTTCATCTATCTCAAAGTCAGTAATAGGCAAGTGACAAAGCAGCAGGTGCAGATACACTGGGAGGTTTAGTTACAACCCAATATACAAATAAATGAGGATCTTCTCACTGAAAGCAGCAGTGGCATTGGGCACCGAGGTGTCTGAGCAGCCCCCTAAGGATTACACAGCTCAAAGGGGATAGAAAAGGTCCCAAGGAAGCTAGGAATCAGGACTAAGGAGGGAAAGCTTTCCTGTAGAAGGGAAACAGGTAGAGGGGACAGTCAGTGCAAATGAAGGTAAAAATGGCTTGGAGTGTGTGTGGAACTTCAAGTAAGCCATTGTGTCAGGATCCTAAAGCTGCTGTTCCATTATTTTTCTCTTGTGTCCAACTCTTTATGACCCCAGATGGGGTTTTATTGGAAGAGACACTGAAATGGTTTGCCATTTTCTTCTCCAGCTCATTTTATAGATGAGAAAATTGAGGCAGAGTTAAATGATCTGCCCAGAATCAGGGCTGGGCAGATTTGAACTCAGAAAAGTAACATTTCCTGACTCCAAGACTGACACTCTGTGCTTGTCACCTAAATGCCTAAAGCTTTAGAAGGTTATAAAATATGAAAGGGCTAGAAAAGTAGGAAGGGTAATAAAGATTTTTCATTTTTTTCTGATTGTATATGTACATTCATTTTTAAACACATTTCCTATGAATCATGTTGGGAAAGAAAAATAAGAACAAAAGGGAAAAAGTATGAGCCAAAAAAAAAAAAAAATGAAACAGAAGAAAATGAAAAAAAATGATCATAGCATGGTTTGATTTACATTTAGTTCCCTAGTTCTCTCTCTAGATACAGATGGTGTTTTCCATATAAAGTTTATGGGGATTGCTTTGGATCACCACTGAGAAGAACCAAATCTTTCACAGTTGATCACGGCACATTCTTGTTGTTATTGTGTACACGGTATTCCTGATTCTGCTTGTTTCACTCCATATCAGTTCATTTATATCTTTCCAAGCCTTTCTGAAATCAGCTTGTTCATAACTTTTTACAGAAATTATATTTCATTACTTTCATATACCATAACTTATTCATCCATTCATGATAGACATTTATCCATTTTCCAATTCTTTGCCACCACAAAAAGAGCTGCTACAAACATTTTGTTACATGTAGTCCTTTTCCTTCTTTTATGATTTCTTTGGAATACAGGCTCAATAGAGAACACTGCTGGATCAAAAAATAAGTGCAAGTTTATGGACCTTAGGGCACAGTTCCAGATAGCTCCCCAGAATGATGGGATCATTTCACAACTCCATCAACAATGCATTAGTTTTTCCACTTCCCTCCAACATTTATTATTTTCTTCTCCTGTAATTTTAGGTAATATGAAAGGTGTGAAATGATAGCTCATAGCTGTTTTAATTTGCATTTTTCTAATCAATAGTGATTTGGAGCATTCTTTCATATGATTATGGATAGCTTCAATATCTTCATCTAAAAATTGTCTGTTCATATTCTTTGATTGTTTCTCAATTGGGGAATGATTTGTATTCTTATGTATTTGACATTATTGTTCATGTATTTTAGAAATAAGGCCTTTATTAGAAAAAGTGGCTGTAAATTTTTTCCCAACTTTCTCTTTTTTTTAATCTTTTTTGTATTGAATTTGTTTATGCAAAAACTTTTTTTTTTTAATTTACTGTAATCAAAGTTGTTCATTTTGCCTTTCAGAATGTTCTCTAGTTCTTCTTTGGCCATAAATTCCTCCTTCCTCCAAAGATCTGATATATAAACTATCCCTTGCTCTCCTAATTTGCTTAAGGAATCATTCTTTATGCCAAAATCATGTATCATTTTGACCATGTTTTGGTATGGGGTGTGAGGATGTAGATGTATGCTGAGATTCTGATATATTATTTTCCAGATTTTTAGCAATTTTTGTGAAATAGTGAGTTCTTATTCCAGAAGCTGGAGTTTAGGAGTTTATCAAATATTAAATTACTATGGTCATTGATTATTGTATCATTTGGATCTAATCTATTCCCAATCTATGACTCATTTCTTAGCCAATGTCATATGTTTTTGATGGCTGTTGTTCTATAATAAAGTTTTACATCTGGGATTGCTAAGCCATAATCTTTTCTATTTGTTTTTCATTAATTCCCTTGATATTCTTGAACTTTTGTTGCTCCAGATGAATTTTGTTATTATTTTCTTAACTCTATAAAGTAATTTCTTGGCAGTTTGATTTGCATGACACTGAATAAGTAGTTTAATGTAGCTAGAATTGTCATTTCTATTATATTAGCCTGCCCTAACCATGAGCAATTGAAAATTTTAAATTCTTTAGATCTGACTTTATTTGTGTAAGAAGTTATTTTGTAATTGTGTTCATATGTATAGTTCTTGCATTTGTCTTGGCAGGTAGACATTAAATGTTTATTTTGCCTAGAGTTATTTTAAATGAAATTTCTCTTTCTCTATCTTTTTGCTGGGCTTTGTTGAGTTTATGAAAGGCCAAACAGAAAGTTCCATATTTTATTCTGGAATAAAAAGGTGTCACTGGAATTAAGTAAGTTGGAGGCTATGTGATCTATTCCTACCTGAGCTTTTAGAAATCCACTTTGGCAGTTGAATGAAAGATGAATCAGACAGATAGACTTAAGGTACACAGACTAATTAAAAGACTATAGAAATAGTTTAAATGAGAAGTCATGAGCACTTGTACTGACATGGTGGCTATGGGAACAGAGAGCAGAGGCTATATAAAAGAGTATTGTGAAAGTAGATACAAAGAGATTTGACAATAGATTGGATGTATGGGATGAATAGAAGTGAGGAGCTGAAAGTAATACTGAGATTACAGGCATAATTAACTGGGGAGATGGTAATAAACTTCACAATAATAAAAGAGTGGGGAAAAGGAAAAAGTTTAGGGATAAAAATGATGAATTTTGTTTCAAACATGTTGAGTTTAAGATGTCTATAAGACATACAGAGATATATGGGAGATATACAAAGAGCAACTGGGATTGCATATATGAAGAGATTAGGATTGAAAATATAGATCTGGTCCAACCTTAGACACTTACTAGGTGAGCCACCCTGGCAAGTAATTAAATTTCTGTTTGCCTTAATCCACTGGAGAAAAAATTGGTAAGCTACTTCAGTATCCTTGCCAAGAAAACCACAGAAGAAATCACAAAGAGTCAGACACAACTAAAAACAACTGAGGAAAAACAAAAGCTTATAGATTTGGTTATCATCTGGATGGAGATAATAATTGATTCCAAAAGAACTGATGAAATTGTCAAACAAGATATTGCAGAAAGAGAAGATAATGCAATCTAAGACAGAGCCTTGGGGAACACTCAGGTTAGAGTTAGAGGACATAACCTGATGGAGGATTCAAAAAAGGAAACTAAAAGGGAGTGATCAGGTAGAAAGAGAACCAATTCAGAGTGGTATTTCTAAAACCTAAACTAGAGAGGATATAATGATAAAATATTAGACACTTCTTACATAGGCCTTAATATATATATATATATATATATATATATATATTAGGTGCAAAGCACTTTATAATTATAATCTTATTTAATCCTTGCAAGAGGGGGGCAGAGCCAAGATGGAGGAGAAGATACACGCCATTTTGTGAGCTCCCTTCTTCCCTCAATACCAGTTAGTTAAATCAGCCTCACAAATAATAGATAGAAACCACAAGGACTGGAAGCACAACTTACTAGCTGAAGAGAATTTGGAGTTCCAACAGAAAAGGTCGTTCCCAGGGGAGGAGGAAAAAAGGCCAGCACAGACAGAGTGAGGTGCTAGCACACTGCACTGATCGGGCTGGGGAGAACTCTGGGATCAGAGAAGCCACTGAGATAGAGGAATCTGGCACAGGCTGTTAGCTCTTCTCTGATTATAAAACAGCAGTTCAGAAGAGAAATCAAGCCACTTTAAAATATAAAGCCAGATCCTAGAACCACCCCAATCTGGAAGTGACCTAACAGATCTCGGCATGGCAGTGAAGCCTCCATCTGCTGTCCGGGGCTTCACCTTGGGGTAGTTAAGAGCTTGAAAAGCGGGGACACAGCCCAAGGCAACATATACTTCACATAGTGCCTGGCTTGGCTGGAGGCTGTGGAACTCAGCCGTGGAAGTACCAAAGAAGCAGAACCTTTGAAATAGGGACCACAGTTTCTGGGCAGACACTCCCAGTTTGAGTGCAGGCGCTTTTCACATCAGTTGCTGATATCCACGCCCCATGGGACACATTGGCTGAGCTTTGTGTCACCTTTGCTGTTCAGTCTTTAACCTCAGGGAAGTCTCTAGGACACAAAGCGGGGTCCTTCACTGGGCAACCCTCACAGCACAGCCGCAGCCATACTATAACTCTGAGGCACTTGCAGGGAGGGGAAGGGGAACTCTCTCTCAGAGCTCTCTCTTAGCTCAGGCACAGGAGCTGCTGCATCCATCCAGTCTGGGAGGAAGCTGGTAAAGAAATATGTAAATAATTTCTTATCCCAAGAACTGACCCCAAAAGATTTTTTAAATATGAGTAAAAAGCTAAAGAGAACTATTGATTTCTTCTACACAGAGAAAGAGTGGGTATCCAAGTCCCGAGGAAGTTAATAACAGAGAGTCAGCAGATAACAGCCTAAAGGGGAACGATTCCTGCCCTCCATCACATAACTCTCTCTTAGAAGAGACTATTAAAAAGTTAAGAGAGTTTGAAGAAAAATGGGGAAAGGAAAGAGAAGCTATGATAGAGAATAACAAGGTTCTGAAATTTGAGTTGGAAAAAACAAATAATTCACAGGAGATTCAGGAAAACAAAATTTGTGAATTAGAAAAGGTTAAAAATCACAGGAAAGTAGGCTTTCTAAATTGGAAAATATAAAAAATTCTCAAGAAAGTAAGATTTCTGAATTGGAAAAGATAAACTTTCGAGAAAGTAGTATTTCTGAATCGGAAAAAGAAAATAATTCTCTAAAAACAATTAGGGAAACAGAAAAAATTCAATAGAGCAAAATAATTCATTTAAAAACTCAATTGGGCATATACAAAAAGAACTAAAAACTGTGAATGAAGAAAATAACTCCTTAAAAATCAGGACGGAACAAATAGAAATGAATGATTCATTGAGACCCTAAGAATCAGTCAAATTAAAAAAAAAAAATGAAAAGCTGGAGAATAACATCAAATACTCACTGGGAAAATCTATAGACCTGGAAAATAGATCTAGGAGAGATAATCTGAGAATCATTGGACTTCCCAGAACTATGACCAAAAAAAGAGCCTAGATTCTATTTTACAGGAAATCATCAAAGAGAACTGTCCAGAGATAATAGAAACAGAGGGAAAATAGGTGTTGAAAGAATTCATTGAACACCTTCTGAAAAAGACGCTAAAAAAAAAAACAAAACTCCATGGAATATTGTGGCTAAGCTGCAGAATTACCACACAAAGGAAAGAATATTGCAAGCAACTAGAAAAAAGCAATTCAAATATCAAGGGGCCACAATAAGGATCACTCAAGATCTAGCTGCCTCCACATTAAAAGATCAAAGGGCCTGGGACCTGATATTTCAAAAGGCAAAAGATCAAGGATTGCAACCAAGAATAAATTACCCAGCTAAGTTTAGCATTTTCTTCCATGGAAGAAGATAGTCATTCAATGAAACAGAGGAATTCCATTTGTTTCTAAGAAAAAAACCAGACTTAAACAAAAAATTTGATCTACATCCACAAGACTGAAGAGAAACAGAAAAAGGTACACAGAACCTTTGAGAACTGTATCTCTGTTGTGGGTATATAGAAAGTATGCATGGATAATTTGATTTTACTGATATAAAAATGGGGGGAGTAGTATCAGAAAAATGGGAAGGAGTGATAAAAAGAGGGAAACTATATCCCAGGAAGAGGCATAGAAAATATACCATATCTAAGGGAATTTAGAGAGGGGGAGAAACATTGTGTGAATCTTACTCTCATCAGAAGAGGCTCAAAGAGTAAATAACTGACATATTTGTTTTCCAGAGAATTCTCTCACCTCATTAAAAGGGGGGAGAGGAAAAGGGTAAAGGAAAAGAGGAATAAGGGAAGGGACTTGGAAGGAGGGGGGAGGGATACTAAAAAAGGGAGGGCTGCACACCACAAGTAGGGTTGATAAATTAAATATCGGGGAAGGGGTTCAGGAGGGTCAAGGGAAAAAGCATAATCTGGGGATAATGTGATAGCAGGAAATACAGAATTAGTAATTTTAACTGTAAATGTGAATGGGATGAACTCTCCCATCAAACAGAGACGGATAGCAGACTGGATCAGAAGTCAGAACCCTAAGATATGTTGTTTACAGGAAACACACTTAAAGCAGGGAGATACATACAGAGTAAAGGTAAAAGGTTGGAGCAGAATCTATTATGCTTTAGGTAAAGCCAAAAAAGCAGGGGTAGGCATCCTTATCTCAGATCAAGCAAAACCAGAAGTTGATCTAATTAAAAGAGATAAGAAAGGAAACTATATCCTGCTAAAAGGTAGCATAAACAATGAAGCCATATCAATACTAAACATATATGCACCAAGTGGTATAGCATATAACTTTCTAAAGAAAAAGTTCAGAGAATTGCAAGAAGAAATAGATAGTAAAACTATAATAGTGGGAGATCTCAACCTTGCACTCTCAGATTTAGACAAATCAAACCACAAAACAAATAAGAAAGAAATTAAAAAAGTAAATAGAACATTAGAAAAACTAGGTATGATAGACCTTTGGAGAAAACTGAATGGCAATAGAAAGGAATATACTTTCTTCTCAGCAGTTCATGGATCCTATACAAAAATTGACCATATATTAGGACATAAAGATCTCAAAATTAAATGTAGGAAGGCAGAAATGATAAATGTCTTCTTCTCAGATCACAATGCAATAAAAGCTACATTCATTAAGAAGTTAGGGGTAAATGGACCAAAGAGTAATTGGAAACTGAATAATCTCATCTTAAAGAATGACTGAGTGAAACAGCAAATTATAGAAACAATTAATAATTTCACCCAAGATAATGACAATGATGAGACATCATACCAAAATCTTTGGAATGCAGCTAAAGCAGTAATAAGGGGAAATTTTATATCTTTAGAGGCTTATTTGAACAAAATAGAGAAAGAGAAGATTAACGAATTGGGCCTACAACTTAAAAAGCTAGAAAAAGACCAAATTAAAAACCCCCAACCAAAAACTAAACTTGAAATACAAAAATTAAAAGGAGAAATCAATAATATTGAAAGTAAAAAAAAAACTATTGAATTAATAAATAAAACCAAGAGTTGGTTTTATGAAAAAGCCAATAAAATAGATAAACCTTTGGTTAATCTGATCAGAAAAAGGAAAGAGGAAAATCAAATTGTTAGTCTTACAAATGAAAAGGGGGATCTTTCCACCAATGAAGAGGAAATTAGAAAAATAATAAGGAGTTACTTTGCCCAACTTTATGCCAATAAATTTGATAACTTAAGTGAAATGGATGACTTCCTCCAAAAATATAGGCTTCCTAGATTAAGAGAGGAGGAGATAAATTGCTTAAATAGTCCCATTTCAGAAAAAAGAAATAGAACAAGCTATTAATCAACTCCCCAGGAAAAAATCCCCAGGACCAGATGGATTTACATGTGAATTCTACCAAACATTTAAAGAACAATTAGCCCCAATGTTATATAAACTATTTGAAATAATAGGGGATGAAGGAGTCCTACCAAACTCCTTTTATGACACAGACATGGTACTGATACCTAAACTAGGTTGATCGAAAACTGAGAAAGAAAATTATAGACCAATTTCCTTAATGAATATTGATGCTAAAATCTTAAATAATATATTAGTAAAAAGACTTCAGAAAATCATCCCGAGGATAATACATTATGATCAAGTAGGATTTATACCAGGAAAGCAGGGCTGGTTTAATATTAGGAAAACTATTAGTGTAATTGACCATATTAATAATCAAATTAATAAAAACCATATGATCATCTCAATGGATGCAGAAAAAGCATTTGATAAAATCCAACATCCATTCCTACTGAAAACGCTTGAGAGTATAGGAATAAATGGACTATTCCTTAGAATAATCAGGAGCATATATTTACGACCTCCAGTATGCATAATATGCAATAGAAATTAACTGGAACCTTTTCCAGTAAGATCAGGAGTGAAACAAGGTTGCCCACTATCACCATTACTACTCAATATAGTACTAGAAATGCTAGCCTCGGCAATAAGAGCCAAGAAAGAGATTCAAGGAATTAGAGTAGGAAATGAGGCAGTCAAACTATCACTCTTTGCAGATGACATGATGGTATACTTAGAGAACCCCAAAGACTCTGCTAAAAAGCTATTAGAAATAATTCAGAATTATATCAAAGTTGCAGGATACAAAATAAATCCACATAAATCCTCAGCATTTTTATATATCACCAACAAAATGCAACAGCAAGAGATACAAAGAGAAATTCCATTCCAAACAAATGTTGAGAGTATAAAATATTTGGGAAGCCATCTACCAAAGAATAGTCAGGAATTATATGAGATAAATTATGAAACACTTGCCACAAAAATAAAGTCAGATTTAAATAATTGGAAAGACATCCAGTGTTTGTGGATAGGCCGAGCGAATATAATAAAGATGACAATACTCCCCAAACTAATCTATTTATTTAGTGCTATACCAATCAGACTCCCAAGAAACTATTTTAATGACCTAGAAAAAATAACAACAAAATTCATATGGAAGAATAAAAGGTCGAGAATTGTAAGGGAACTAATGAAAAAAAAGTGAGATGAAGGTGGTCTAGGTGTACCTGATCTAAAGCTATATTATATAGCAGCAGTCACCAAAACCATTTGGTATTGGCTAAGAAATAGACCAGTCGATTAGTGGAACAGATTAGATACAAAGGCCAAAAAAAGGGTACATCTATAGCAATCTAGTCTTTGACAAACCCAAAGATAGGGATAAAAATTCATTATTTGGAAAAACCTGTTGGGAAAACTGGAAATTAGTATGGCAGAAATTAGATATGGATCCACACTTACCACCATATACCAAGATAAGATCAAAATGGGTCCATGATTTAGGCATAAAGAATGAGATCATAAATAGATTAGAGAAACAGAAAATAGTCTACCTCTCAGACCTGTGGAGGAGGAAGGAATTTATGACCAGAGGAGAAATAGAGATCATTATTGATCACAAAATAGAACATTTTGATTACATCATACTAAAAAGTTTCTGTATAAACAATACTAATGCAAACAAGATTAGAAGGGAAGTAACAAATTGGGAAAACATCTTTACAGTTAAAGGTTCTGATAAAGGTCTCATTTCCAAAATATATAGAGAACTGACCCTAATTTATAAGAAATCAAACCATTCTCCAATTGATAAATGGTCAAAGGATATGAACAGACAATTCTCAAATGATGAAATTGAAATTATATCCACTCATATGAAAGAGTGTTCCAAATCACTACTCATCAGAGAAATGCAAATTAAGACAACTCTGAGATACCACTACACACCTGTCAGATTGGCTAAGATGACAGGAAAATATAATGATGAATGTTGGAGGAGATGTGGGAAAACTGGGACACTGATACATTGTTGGTGCAGTTGTGAAAGAATCCAGACATTCTGGAGAGCAATTTGGAACTATGCTCAAAAAGTTATCAAACTGTGCATACCTTTGATCCAGCATTGCTGCTATTGGGCTTATATCCCAAAGAAATACTGAGGAGGGGAAAGGGACCTGCATGTGCCAAAATGTTTGTGGCATCTCTTTTTGTAGTGGCCAGAAACTGGAAGATGAATGGATGTCCATCAATTGGAGAATGGTTGGGTAAATTATGGTATATGAAGGTTATGGAATATTATTGCTCTGTAAGAAATGACAAGCAGGAGGAATACAGAGGCTTGGAGAGACTTACATAAACTGATGCTGAGTGAAATGAATAGAACCAGAAGATCGCTGTACACTTCAATGTTGTATGAAGATGTATTCTGATGGAAGTGGATATCTTCAACATAAAGAAGATCCAACTCACTTCCAGTTGATCAATGATGGACAGAAACAACTACACCCAGAGAAGGAACACTGGGAAGTGAATGTAAATTGTTAGCACTACTGTCTAACTACCCAAGTTATTTATATCTTCGGAATCTAATACTTAATGTGCAACAAGAAAATGGGATTTACACACCTATATTGTATCTAGGTTATATTGTAACACATGTAAAATGTATGGGATTGCCTGTCATCTAGGGGAGGGAGCAGAGGGAGGAGGGATAATTTGGAAAAAATGAATAGAAGGGATAATGTTATAAAAAATTACTCATGCATATATACTGTCAAAAAATTATAATTTTTTTTAAAAAATCCTTGCAAGAACCTTAGGAGACAGATGCTAATATCAACCCCAATTTTCTGATGAAGAAACTAAGCTTAAATGACTTGCCCAGGGTCACACAGAAGGATTCTGAGTCAAATCTTAATTTAGGATTTCCTGTCCTGAATCCAGACCCTCTACCCAATGCCCCATCCATATGTGAATCCAGAAGAGGGAAATCAGTTGTGTTAAAAGTTGCAGGTAGGTAATGAAGGATAAAAATCAAGAAAAGTCCATTAATCTGGGGAATTAGGAGATTTTTTGCTAATTTAGGAAAGAATAGTTTCTGTTGAAGGACCTCACTGGAATCCAGACTACAAAAGATTTAGAAGAGAATGTGAGAAAATAAGTAAAGGCACTTAGGATAAATAGCTTTCTTAAGTCAAAAAAAAAAAAAGGGGGGGGTAGAAATGTAGCACTATACCTAGAAAGGATAGTCAGGTAATATGAGGATTTTTAAAGGATGGGAGGGATATGGACACATTTTTAGGCAGCAGAAAGGAAGGCAAGAAAGAGATAGACAAGCAGATAGCTAGACAGACAGAGACACCAATATAGAGAGACAGAGACAGAAATAGAGACAGAGAGAGACACACATACAGAAAAAGAGGAAAAGGAAAAGAGAGGGAGGGAGGGAGGGAAAAAGAATTGGGGGCAGGGGATATATGTAGGGGAAATTGGAGAGGATGGGATCAAGGATGCATGTAGAGGGGTTTGTGTTGATTAAAATGGCTATTTAGGTGCAAGACAGAGATAAAGGAAGATGTCTGAATGACTATACATATATACGTATATATATTTATATATATGAAGTCAGATCCTTAGATGAGAGAGTCAGGGAAGGAATTCTTGGAACAAAAAGAGTTGATATAGCAATTGATTGTGGAATAAAATTATTACTTTGCTTCATTGAGGTCTCAGTTGGATTTATGTATCACCAATTTATGGTATATCCAATCAGAATATTTATTGAATTCTGATATGAATGAAGGAAGTATAGTAATCCACAATTAGCAAAGAATGACTGATGACAAAGGGGCCTGATGTGAGGATAGTGAAGTGTATACTTCAAAACATTATATAAATTAATATTTTCATTTTATCTGATTCTGCTCATCATTAAATTGGTTTTAATAGAAGCTGTGCTGAGATGTCATTATCTGTTATTCTTTTATATTTAATTGTTTTTCAATATTAATAATTATTTATTTATTAAAATAATAATGTTTGCATTTATTAATATTAATAATTAATTTTCAATGGACACAAATTGATAAACATTTTTTGTAATTGAATAAAAGTGTTGGAATTTGAGCTCATCTTCTGAAAGTTCTTCGAAGCATCTTTGGAATAATTTCAGTAGCAGGCAGGATAAAGGGGATGATATCTGTTCTATCCTGTTCTCACATAATTTAGATTTCTTCTTTTAGGGCTCTGTATTATAAAAACCTATGGTATAATATGGCATGAGATTATGGACATGTGTATTAAAAAACTTTTTTACAAATTTTTAATGAATTAGTGTTATATCATGTAATTATTATAAAATTATTAAGTTTGTATCAAATTAATGAATATTAAAATATTCTTGCAACTATTCTATGATAATGTCCTACTTCCAGTAAAAATTATTTATTTTATTTTCAAAGAATTTCTTAAATTTGTATTTTTATTATGAGAATTTGTCATCTGTTAGTTCATAAATTATAGCTAGCTAATGATGTATACTCAACCACTGGGCCATTTTTGCTTTTTGCAGTTTTGTGTTACAGTTCCTTCTTTGCAAAATCTCTATTGATCAGTAAGTACAGTCTCCTTAAGGATAGATTATCTGTAATTTCAGATAGCATTTCAGGAATTGTTATAACAGATCCTTCCATTTCTCAAAACAAATTGATATGGTAACTATTTTTGTGATGCTTTTTTGACAACATATTGTTGATTGACTTCATATGAACATCACCCATGGAAGTCTTTTAATTCACACTTTGATTTTATCTATTTCAAAGTCTCCATCTGGAGGTAAACCACTTTCAGTTACAAACAATAAACCTATTGGTGTATACCTATTATCATCCTTTGGCATGGCTTGGTGGAGAGATGATGAGTTATTTCAAAAGTATTTCTGCAAGTTTTAATCAAAATATTATGAATTCTAAGAATTTACCAATTATTCTACCTCCTTTTTTAAGAAGTAGTATTACTCTTTCCAGAGCTGCCTTAAGGTAATGGGCTATATACATTATATGAAAATCAATATGATGTGATATAATATACATATGCTTTCCAAATATTTACTAGTCCAAGTTTTTGTATGACTGAGAGTAAATCATTTTCCCTCCTACAGCTTTAATAAAATGCTATAGGACTGTAACATGCTCTTATTTTTTACTGAACAAATTCTACTTCTCCTTAACTTTTACTTACTAGCCAAAGATCCTGTTTCAAAAGTTGTACAGAAAAGGTCAATCCTTCTTTTATGTGATAATTGTTGAAATGTTTTAAAATAGCCCCCTTGACTTTCTGGTTTTATATTCCCTTAGCTTTTGGGTTGCCTTCCTCACAGCATGCTCTAGTTTGTCAAAGTCTTTAAAATGGGGCCCTAGAAGTAGTCACAATGTCTCAGATGTGGATAACACAACATAGAATCAGAATTAAAATGGAACATTAGCGCTTTTTTTTATATAAGACTTCTATTGAGTTAGGGATCAATTAACCTGCCTGATTTTTTCACCTGAAATACAATTTTAGAATCATAAAATAATCAAAATGAGTTTAGTGTTAAAAAAGAACTCACTGGTGTCTACTAAGATATAATGAATATGAGAAATTCATGAATTCTTAGGGATGATTTGAATAAACAGATACAGGGTGAAAAGAGAAAAAACAAAAACAAAAAAAACTTAATGTAAAACTATTACAACAATGTAAAAATGAAAAGATTCTCCAAGAAAGCTTAACTCCAAGCAACTAAAAAAAAAAAAAAAACAGTAACAGACAATAAAACACACTTCCTTCCTCAAGGCAGAGAGTGAGGGGATTATTGTGGCAAGATGTAACATATATTGTCGAACACCAGGTGTCTTTGGCTAATTGCTTTTCTTTGTTATAATTAAAGATTCAATTTTCAGGCAGAGTGAGGGGCATATCCAGAAATGACTACTATACTTCCATAGAATGTATAAATAATAAAAACTAATTTTAAATAATCATAATAGGTAGCATTTGTATAGCATCTTAAGGTTTACAAAGAACTTTACAAATGTTGCTCATTCCATCCTCACAACAAACCTGAGAGGTAAGTAGCATTATTATCTGAATTAAACTGATTAATAAACTGAGGCAAATAAATAGAGAGTAAGTGGCTTGTCCAATGTTACACACCTAATTAGTGTCTGAGATTGGATTTGAATTTAGGTCTTCTTAGCTCCAGGTCTAGAATTCTATCCAATATGCCACCTTGCTGCCTTATAACAACAATTATTTAGAAATAAGAATGTTCAAATGTAAAGGATTGAAATCTGGAGATCTCTATGGAGGTTTACCTCGATCTTTTACATAACATTTTTTTTTTTGAAATGGACATTCTACCAGTTAAGAATATATGCAACTCTATTACAATGAAGTGCCCTGTTTTTCATTTTGTCTTCAAAGATGACATGAATAATTATAGTCAGTGCTTGGCTGAAATTTAAATTTATTGTTTCTGCAGAATTTCCCTGGTATGGCAGTTCAGCAGAATCATGCAAAGATAATAAAATAAGACAGGAAACTGATGAAAGGTGAGTTGTCAGGTTTTGTTTGGGGATATTTTTTTTGGAGGGGGGAGGTTTTTTTAATCAATTTTTATATAATAAGAAACACTGATTAAATGAGAAGTTTTAAGATCACTTATATGAATTATAACAGCAGAATAGTATAGAGCATAGAAGGTCTGCTTTGGAACAAGGAAGACCTGGACTCAGCACTACTTCTGATATACTTGACCTCTCAGTGCCCCCAAGCAACTTCCTTCTAAGACTAAAAATTAAGAAAACTTGATTTCCATAGATAAGGAAAGTTTATTGCACCAGTGAACTCACAGATCCTTGTATAATGATAAAAGGTAGGCCTTGTCTATATTATTTATCTTCAATTTACAGATTAGGAAACTGGACCAATAGAATTTGTGGCAAAGGTCAAAAAGAAAGTTTATGGGAGAGCAGGGACTGAAAGCTATCATCTTATTCCAAGTCCAATCAACAACCATGCTGTATAAATAATAGCAATGGCTCTGAATACAAATGATGAACATGTGAGGAATTTTGTCCCTTACAAATCAAACTACCCCAATCTTCCTTGAAAGAAAGAAACAAACAAACAAAAAGAAACAGTCAAGAATGTTAGAACTTTTCCCTCATAAGTCTGTATTCTTGCTTCATTCTCCAGAGCTTGACATTTCTGCTTTCCTTTTGGGAATGATTTCTCAGAGATAACCACGAAACAAATTTATAGAAGACTCAATGACTCATTATCCTAATGCTTTTGGAATTTAATGCCATCCTAAGGAATCAAAGCAGGTCTTTAGTATTTATTTGGTTTGGCTTGTTATGGCCAAGTGATTATACAAAATGTCAAGGTACTGACATCCCATTCACCTTTTTCCCCCCAGAACTGGTTATTACAATAAACACTAAACTTTTTTATATAACATGCTGGGTTCATTTGGAAGGTCTAGACGTTCTCACTGAGATTACCTATGCCTTTTCTAAGAGACAAGATGTGTCAAAAAAAATGTGGACTTTTAGCATTCTTTTTCATACAAGTTGTTTGTTCTTCTGGAGCTGCCTTTGTGGCTTCTGTAGAGAGATTTGCCTTAAATGAGATGTCCAACTTCTAATTTAAGAGTTGTATTGAAATGCTATCATTTTTTCTTCTGTGAAATCATCATGGATTCAAACAATATTTTATTTACTCAATATCTTCTATATTTGATCTCCTCTATTCAATATAAACTCATTTCTACTTTTAGTTGCACTGTTTCCACATATTAAATCTTCTATTTTTAATTTGCCTACTGAAGGCATTTATCTATTACAGCTTTAAAAAAAAACTGCAACTCAATGACACCTAATAAACTAAGAAAAAAATTAAATCTCAAATATTGAAGAAAGCCAGCTTTAAAAAAAATCATAAAATCATTCTCCAAGAATGCGCTGCAGAGAGAATTAAATAGATGGCCAGAGTTCAATAAAAACAATTCTGAAAAGATTGGGATTGGGTTATTCTGCAGCTTCCCTGCTTACTAAAAGCCAGTATATTTTGTCTTTATTGTGAATTGTAGTTCAGACTACAATCTTATTGAACTCAATTCAGTTTCACTTCGATATTGACCTTTGTTATGATTCCTAATGTTTCCACACTTAATCTGATGCAGAGGTTGAGGGAAAAGTGTTGATAATGTAGAAATAGGTGTCCTCTGCTGACTCTTGGAAGTTGTTTGTGCCGGTGGTTCTAAATTTCTCACATAAACTTCAGGTTCGTTGTCAGGGTCTCTCCATCCCAAAGCAATGGTATCCAGGCTTTTGGGAAATGGGTAAAATTGCTGCTGTGTCCAGCATAGGCTATTCAAGACCATTAGTCTGAATGCCCTTTTAGGTCAGTGTTATTAAAATAATGGAGCAGTAAAGACATGAAAGATAGGAGGGAATGGAAGGTAAGTTGTGCATCTGACTCAGTACAATAATTGAACCTGACAGGAGTCAGGAATTCAGGGAGAGTCTGATTAAGACTTTCTGTCTCCAGTGCCCCCTACCTCCTACTATGTTCTGCTTTCTCACTATTCTCCAGCTATTTTGTTCAAAAACTTTGCTACTCTGCCCCCTCCAAATCATCTTGCTTCTCTCCATCCTACCCACCTCCCCTGTTATCTTTCTATTCACTCTCTTTCTTTCCTCTCTCAGTTCCTGCTGAGAGTTAAAAGTGACAGTCAAAGCCTGTATGGCCAATAGGGTACAGGCATGAAATTGAGGCAGTTAGCAGCTATGGGGAGCCCCCATTACAAGGTAAACATTCATTTTCCTTTCAGACTTCCTCAGCTGTGACTGAACAGATTATCACCCATACTGTGATTATGACTCAAAATTTGGGGCCATGAAGCAAAATTTCTAGAAAGCTTCCCCAGGTTCACTGAAGCAGATTGACTTTGTACTTAGGAGGAGGGTACAATGTTGCACTTGCCTTATATGTTACACATAAGGCAAAGACCGTCAGAAAGAAAGAAAGAAGGGGGAAAAGTGAATGTGATTAAGACCCAAAAAATGCATCAGTCCAGATGTTTTGGAGGGAGAGGACTGAGAGTTTTAAGAACATAAACTACATAGGTGGAAGGGACCTTAAAAAATCATGTCCTTTCCCACCCCATTTGTCCCAGAAAGTAAGATCCTTGATAATAAACACCATATCTTTTCTTTGTATCGCTGCTCAGCAGTGCCTGGACACATAGTAGGTATTTAATAGATTTCTATTGAATTAAAACAAATCTCTTTGACCTGTCATATATTATAGATGGGGAAACTGCAACAGAGAGAAATGAACAATTTCAAGCTCACAATAGTAGCAGAATTAGGACTCAAGGTTTTCTTATTCCACCTCTAACATTTTCCAGTACGATAGCATTGCCCACGTTTGAGATCATTTCTGTTTCTCTCCTTTGCCACGCTCCAGACATGCAGTCAGTTGTCGGGTACTATCAAATCTTTCTCAAATCCATCCCTTACTTTTCATTTTTGCTACTTTCACTTACTTCAGGTCCTCATTGCCTCTTTCTTAAATTACCACAGTATACCCTTGCCTTTTTATACCATCATGGAAGTCAAAAAGTCCTTGACCTAAACTGGAAGAGCTGGATTTTACTGCGAGCTCTGAATGGCAAGTCACTCCTATGTCTCTGAGTCTCTTCTTCCTCCCCCATTCCAGGAAGAGTCAGACAAACTCTGCTCCTTTTCATCTACAAAATTCTCTGGTTTATCTGACTTCACACTTGAGTGAAATATGTAATTGAAAAGGAGGGTCATCAAATGAGAAAAACAATAAGATGCCATCAAAACAGGAGAGAGGACTTGCAGGCAAACTAATAAAAAGAATGAACAAAGAGACAGAGCATGAGACAGCATGAAAGAGAAGCTGAGCAAAGATGGAGAATAAAAGAGAAGACTGGAGAAAAGGAATGAGTTGGGGGAAGATAGTGGGAGAAGGAAGCCCTGATCTGTTTCCAAAGAGCTGACCTACAGTTCAATGAATATAACCACAGCAATCTCTTCTTAGCCCTGTACCTAGCTAATGACATGGAGGAAGATAAAGAGCATCACAAATATGAAATTTTGTTCTGGGCCCTGGGCCAGGATTGACAGAAACTCATACTCAGCTTCCTATAGCAGAGGGACCAGCTGTGGACATGAATGGGCTACCAGGCAGCTGTGAGCCAGTACTGTGGTGAAGAGGTCAAATCTCCCCATTGAGCTTGGACCTGAAAATAGCCCATTTACCATCAGAGGCTTCTTAAGTTTCCCTCTGAAGGGGACCAAAACTGCCCTGCTGTCATGTCCTGTGTCTTAGATCTCACTCCACTAGGCTGCTCCATTTGTCACTGCTAGGTCCAGTGAGCCATTCCCCATTTCCCTAAGCAGAACTCCCTTAAACCATACTCCAACCCCAGCATCAGACCCCCCAAAAGTCTCCTTCAACTCACTCCCCTCCACTCTTTCTTTGGCCTCTGGCCCAATAACCTTTTCTTTATATTCCCTCCAGTGCTATGGCTAGAACTGGAACTTTACTTTGCAGATAATGCCAGAGCTGGCTGCCTCTGCTTCCCCTGGTTTCTAATAGTCAGTATGGTAAAGAAAGTCAGGATCAACCTGCTGGCCCTTCTCCGAAAGTAGCTGCAATATATGGTGACTGACCTCCCTGGTTTCAGGCTATCATAACTGTGGCCCTCCTCCTCCTTCCTTCTCTTTTTCATTGGGCATCAGCCCTCCTTGCTGTATAAATCCTATCCTTTTTGACATCACTATGGTCTTGATTTCTTTAATAAATTGGAGAAAAGAGAAAAAATTCTTGCTGGGCTCTAGATTTCAATGGGAAAAAGTAAAAAGCCAATGAAATGAGCCCATTAGAGTCAGAAATGTCCCAGTTTAGCCAGCTTCCCTCCTGGTCCCCTTCACCCAGGTGTGTACTAGAGCCAGCTCTTACTGGCTCACAAGAACAGATTGTTAAATTTTCAGTGTAAGCTTTTACACCTCAGAAATGGTAAATGGCACACAGGGTTTGATTTAATGTTTTGTTGAATTTCTAGACTAAAAAAGTGATGGAGAAAATGTCAATAATGCAAATAAAACTTAAAAGTGTGTCCTAGGAACAGTTTTTTTTTTTCCCAGAGTACTTGGTGTTAAACATTTACCAGCACACCATTTCCCGCATTTCATAATGCTTAAATAGCTGAGGCCTTCTATAGCTCCTAAACTTCCCTGGCAAGTATTATAAAAATTCCTTGCTAGATCAGTCAGGTTTCCCTATTGAAACCCCATCACCCAAAGTTCTCACATCTTCAACACACTTCTATCTCCTTTTTTAAGCCTTATTGGTATCATACAGATAGTATATTTTACTTTTCTAGCTTGTAAACTATGAGAGTGTTATAGCTTTCAAGTGATTAATACTCATTTCTATGTATGGTCCCAACCCAAATGAAAAGCAGTGAAAGCCATATTAACTATCTTCTCCTTATCAAATAGAAGCTTCTCATAAGAGGAATAAATCTTTTTTTTTAATACAAAGAAATAGATTCTGTGACAGTCTTTGAACCATTTGAAACTTGAAAAGCCAGTATGATATTTTTTGTACTTTGTGCTGTAAGTAGCATTTTGTTATCTCATTCTTACCAAAGCATTGATGTTCTCTGCTTTTTCAAGTTAGCTTTTTATATATTGTTCTATCCCTTAGCTTGCAGAGAAAAATTATAGCAGTATCAGAAGCATAAAGGGGCATTTCCAAGCCTAAGTGACCTCAGGTTTAACCTAGTCTCAATTTTTGGTTCTTTGTGTTTGACAAGTGATTCATTTCTCACCAGCTGGGTTTCCTTTTTTAAAGAACTGGCCCAAACTTTTTCTGTAAAACTTTTCAACTCACAGGTAAGAAATAAGCCATGGGGTTGATCTGTCTCAAAGGGAATCTAATTCATCTTGTGAATCATCAGGAAATTTTCAATTCCTGAAATATAGACTTCTCCTGGATTCCTTACCTTGTCATCAGCTGATCCATCCTGCACTTAAACTCTCCTGTGTTATCTCTCCCAAAGAATATAATTTCCTCAGGGTCAGAGATAATCACTTGTTTGTATCCCTAGCACTTAGCACACAGTAGTACTTAAAAAATGTTCATTCATCCATTCATTCATTTCAATACTTATTTCAAACTACGTCTTACCAACTTAGACCTTCAGAATGGTGTAATGGAAAGTCAACTAGGTATCAGAAGAGTTGACTTTGCCATAAATTACCCAAATCATTAATGTTAGGCAAGTCACAATTTCCTCACCTATAAAATGAGGTTAGAAGAGTCAATGATCCCCATGGTCCTAAGAAGTTTAGAATTATTTCTTCCTATTTACTGTTCTGTAACTGTGCCAAATGAGAGAAAAGGCTTGACAGAGTCAGAAGAGTATTGGAGTTAGGGTCAGATGTCTTAGGTTTGAAACCCATTACTACTCCATGGTCAAAGGCACATCAGTTTAGCTCTTTAGATCTCAGTTTACTCTTCTGTAAAATAAGGGGGAATTTAATTATATTTTTCCTATGGTACCTTCAAACTTTAAACTTTATGATCCTATGACCTCCCTATTACTTCTTCCACCATTCCTTATGGCTAAAATACTCAGGCCAGCTCTTGTATCTATTCAATTCTCTTATTAATGAGTCTACCACTGCTTCCACTTGGGGAAAGGCCCAAGACCCAACCAACCTACATTCTCCAATCCCCAGCTATGTTTAACACTGTGCCACATCATCTTACCTCTTTTTCAGTTCTCTTCCATTAACAACAGCAGCTAGCAATTATATAGCACTTTAAGGTTTGTGAAACGCTTTACAAATATTATCTCATTTTATTCTCACAACAACCCTGAGAGTTAAATGCTATTATTAACCCCCTATGAAAAATAAGGGAGACAGAAGTCAATTGAATTGTAGGGGGTCATACAAATAGCATCTAAGGCCAAATTTAAACTCACAACTTCCTGAATCCAGATCTAGCAAAATATCCAGTGGGGACAGTGTATTAGGATGTAAGCTCCTTAAAGATTGGAACTGTTTTTTTTTTTCTTCTTTTTGTATATTTTTATCATCATCAAGGCTGACACATAAAGATTGATAAATAAATACTGTGATTTCTTATCTTGAAAGCCTATCTACCCTTCAAGATCCTTATCAAGTGTCATTTTTTATGATCTCCTTCCCCCATCCTGAAATGAGATTTCCTTCCCTTGAGAATTCATGATACTCAGCTTTTTACTTGTCTTAAATATTCTTCGTATCATTTTTTGTTCTTTCATTATTTGTCTGTTTTACTTGTCTTAAATATTCTTCATATCACTTTTTGTTCTTTCATTATATGTCTGTATTTTCTCTCTCTCCTTCTTGGATTGATGCTCCATAAGGAACAGAATCATGCTTTCTTACATATCCTTATTTCCCCTGGTGCATATACTTGCACATCTTGTTGTGACCCTGGGATTTCATCCAGGTAAGGTACATCCTCTACTAATTATGCTGGCACCTTCTCTGAAACATAAAAATCTAAGGTAGTTGCCAATTCTTCCTGACTGCAAGGCCAGCTCATAATCCACTGTGCTAGGTGGTCTTGCACATAATAAACATTTAATACTTACTAAGGAAATAGATTTCAATGAAGGCTTACATAAAATATTAAATATAGACATCTCTTTTTTTCTCTACAGAGAGAAATAGGGGATCAAGGGAAAGGAGGTACAAAGAAAGAGATGAAGGGAAGGAGTGATAGGGAGGGAGAGAGAGAAGGAAAAGGAAAGGAAGAAGGAAGGGAAGGAGGAAGGGAGGGAGGAAGGAAGGAAGGAAGGAAGGAAGGAAGGAAGGAAGGAAGGAAGGAAGGAAGGAAGGAAGGAAGGAAGGAAGGAAGGAAGGAAGGAAGGAAGGAAGGGAGGGAGGGAAGAAGGAAGGGAGGGAGGGAGGGAGGGAGGGAAGAAGGAAGGGAGGGAGGGAGGGAAGGACAGACAGAGAGAGGGGGGAGGAAGAGAGGGAGAGAAAGAGAAAGAGAGAAATATACAGTCATAGATATAGAATTGTAAGGAACTTTTGAAATCATTTAGTTCATTCCCACATGTTCCAAATGAAGAATCTGAAACTGAAACCTGTTCAGTGACATAGCCAGCTCATCACCAGTGGACAGAGTTAATATTTAAACGAATTTATTTGAATTCAAAAGAGTGACAGCATTCATTTTCCACTGCACTGACTCTGCCCAAGACCACCCTCTTTCACTGTCTCATTAAGGTATGAAATGACCTGTGGTTCACAAATATTATGTCAGTAAATATCACATTCCAATCAACTAACTTTACTATTGCCTATTAATCTAGAAAAACTTTTGAGGATTTTGCCTGTTGCCGAGGTACCACCCCTTAGACTTTCTCCTGAGAGGCTCATCACCAGGCGAATACTTTTTAAGCCAGAGAACAGTTGAAGAATCTGTTTTTCAAAGTACCCAAATCCCAGACCCTTTAAACTTTAAAATATAATCAAGGAAAAAAAATACACAGTATTAATGGAATTTTCTGCAGAATCTGGAGTTAGTGTATGACAATTCTAAATATTCACAGCACTTTTGAAGTATCTTTGTTCTGTATAATTATCAATAATAGAGTTGACTATAAAACATGCTTTCCCTCAAGCAAATCAAATTATAAATTTTTCCTCTATCAATTTTTGCACTAATAATATTTTAATGAACAAATGCATTATTTTTGTCCTTTCCCCACCTTTAGAGTTACTAACAGCACTACTTTTCTTCCCAGTTATGTTGTCTGATATCTACCAAATTAAGATTATACTACTCTTTTTCCATTAATTTTTACTACAAGGTAGCCTTGTGAACTCTCTCCTCATCCCCCACCCTCCATCTGTGGAAACACATGTCACATTTCCATTAAATCTACAGTTTGAGAGCATGAGAGAAAATATTTTGTCCATTCCAATACCCTCCTTTAATCTCAGGTAACTGCCACCAGTTGCTCAGAGATACTTCATTGAGGTATTTCCTACAAGTTGGTTTAGATTTTTTTTCAGATGTAAGAATGCTGAATAAAATATAATGTGAGCTTTTTATTCAAAATATAATTATTTAGAGAAACTAAATTGAATTATTTGAATTTACTTTTAAATTCTAGCTACAAAATATTATTTAAAGTATGTTAACATAATTGTGGTTGAATTTGCACAATTGTGATAATCTATATAGTTTCCATATCATCTTTCTATGTGATCTTTTTACCCCAATGATTTAATAAATATTTCTTCACATATGTATATGTGTGCCTCCCTCCCTTCCTCTCTCTCTCTCTCTCTCTCTCTCTCTCTCTCTCTCTCTCTCTCTCTAGCTTTCCCTGTGTGTCTGTGTCTGTCTCTATCTCTGTCTCTCCCTCCCCCCTCTTCCTCTCTTTCTTCCCTTCCTCTCCCTCTCTCTTCTTTCCTTTTCCATTTTAATACAGTGAGAGAACTAATTGATGAATTTAGAATGTAGAATTTAGAAATAGAATTTAAATCCTTCTTTCATTGGCTCTGTGAGTGTCACGCATGGAGGTCAGAGGCAGTGAAGGTCCAGGGGGCCGTGCCTCTGGAGAGCCAGTCTTAAATGTGCTTCAGTTGAGGTGAAAGTGCCATAGCTCTCCTTCAGATTCCCTATCCCTGCCTGGGCGTCATGGTGTCTCGCCTGATTCAGCGTTGCATCTGCCTCTTGGCCACCCATCCAGCATCATCCTTAACTACAGTTGGTAGACTAAGGCTGGGCAGGACTCCTAGCAAGATGATGACTAACACACATGCATCCACTTTCTCTACTTTGGATAGCTTCTTAAATAAGGAGCCAGTGTTTACCCCCTACCCATGCTCTCAAGAAGTTGACCAGGAGATTGAGGAGGTTACCACCCCTGAGGAAGTGCTAGATCTAATTGATAGTAGGTACAAGATTCATCATAACCATGCAACCCTCATGGTAATTAAGCTTTCTCGCCTCTTGACGGATAAGCACCTGGACAGAGACACATTCAGTAAGGATGTCAGGGTTCAGAAGCTCTTCTGCACTATAGACAGCCAGATATCCTCAGTCTAGCATGGAACTCTTATGAACTTGCTCCGGAGCCTCCATGCATTGCAACTTCCAGAGAATTTCAAACCCCTGCTATCTGTGGAACAAGAGGAACGCTAGAGGCTTCACAGAGTTAAATATAAGAACCTGTTTTTTTCTGGCAGAGACAAGCAGAAATTGAGGACTGCTGCCCTGTGATGGTTCTCATGGCCAAAGTGGGGCACCTTTCAGAGGCCCTAATGGACCGGCTAGAGGACAAGTTCCTGGAGTTGGCAGAGCAGTTTGGCCCGGAAGACTTGTGAAAAGTGATGCTGATCTTGGCTTCTCAGAACTGGAGTTTAGTGCCTGTACTTCGAGCCATCTCCTACCACCTGGCTCAGAAACCTTTTACCTTGACACGAGAAATGCTTATTGACTTTGCATATGCTTATGGAAAACTAAACTTCCACCAAACCCAGATATTTCAGAAGCTTGCAGCTGAACTGTTGCCCCAGGTGTCCAGCATGATACCCAGTGAGGTAACCCAGTGCTCTAAGTCCTTTGCCTTCCTCAAGTGGCTCAACTTGCTTCTTTTTGAAGCCTTTGCCCAGTACATAATGAACAAGGCAGACGACTTCATCCTACTTCAGCTGAGTAACAAGATCCTGGCATTTGCTTGTCTGAACTTCCATCCTGAGCAAGAAGAACAGTTCTTCATTTTGGTACACAGGAAGTTGGAATCAGAACCGGACAAGTTGAGCCCCGGCCTTCAAGTTGATGTGGTATGGTCCCTGTGTGTACTACAGCAAGTACAGAAGAAACAGCTACAAGAGGTTCTTTCCCAGGATTTTCATAGCCAGTTTCTAGGTAGCAAGTTCTCTCAGAAACAAAACACCTGCCAAAAACTCATCCACATCAATGATATGGCTCAACTAGAGCATTCCTGAGTACACCCTCAAGCTTCCACATCCAAGAAGATGACACCCATGCAGAAAGATCTGCAGGACATACTGAAAGGGTGGCTAGGGAGTGATGACAAGGTCCGTTTTGAAGAAATCACTCAGTATGGCTGGGAGCTAGATGCTGAGTTGGTACTTGATGTAGACAATCAACCTCTGCCCCCAAAGGACTTTTTGGCACCTCATCTGGCTCAGTCAGCTGGAACTCAGCCTCTGCCCCCTGGTGCCAAGAGGTTGGTTTTTCTGCATTGGGAGTTCCCAAAGTTCAACAGCCAAAGCAAAGAACTGCTGGGTCAGTTTGTCATGGCCAAGCTGCACCTTCGGGCAGCCGGCTTCTTGGTGATTGATGTTCCATACTGTGAATGGGTGGAACTCAAGTCTGAATGGCAGAAAGGTGCCTACCTCAAGGACAAGCTGGGAAAGGTGCTGGCAGAAGACCTGGCCAAGTGACTGACCTCGTAGCCTTGGATAATGCCAGTCCTGCATTGGAACAACTTGTGTCCAAAGGAGGAACTTGTGTATCCAGGGTCCTACCCAGCATTTATTTCTGCCTCACAAGGACATTTCCTGGGCACTCGATGCTGGTTGTTTTGAGGCCCTTCTAAATGACCTGACTCCTGCTGCTGCTGAATTGGGGTTATTGGATCACCTGGTCCTGGGTGGGGGGAGACTAACCATCATTCCTTCATTGTAAAGGACAATCCCCCAATAAAGGTTCCCCTCTGGAAGAAAAAAAAAAGAAATAGAATGTAAGATGTTAGTATTAGACAACGAGGGATTAAGGTCTTAAAGGAAAACCCCCAATAGTATTTTACGTTGTTACCCCCTTTATCATGTGTAGCAGTTCCTCACTAAATTACCATAAGAATTGGTTAGCCTCTGGCCAGAAAAAAAAGATGTGTTATATTCATATTATCCTTTAAAAATTAAGACAAAGGAGTTGAGGAAGGCTCTAAGGAATATTAGTTCTGTGAGGAATATGAGCTCTATGCAGCTATGAGCATAGTTGGAAGAAAATAACCACCTATGAAAAAGAAATCACCTCTTGAGAAGATTATTCAAATCTGGGAGGTTTGAGGATGGAAAAGAGCAACTGTCAATAATTATTTTTCAATTACTCCCTCTATGTCTTCATCTGGATCCTTTGTTCTCATTCATTCTTCCTCTTCCATAGTCAATTAATATGTTACACTATTCTTGAGATTACTTAACTTAATTTAAAAAAAAAAAAATTAAATCATTTTACTTTGCTTTATTTCCTAAAGATCTTTTCAGATTTCTTTTTAAACTTCATAGATGCCAGTCTTTACTTGAGTATGGTATTCCAGTATATTAAAGTATCACCATTTTTTAAACCACTTTTCCGTGGTTGGGTCCCAACCTATGTTCCTTGCTCTTTAAAGTAACATATTCCATGTTTCTTTTTTACATCTTTGTTGTTGTTGGTTGTTTTGCTGAGGCAGTTGGGGGTAAGTGACATGCTCAGGGTCACACAGTTAGGAAATGTTAAGTGTCTGAGGTCAGATTTGAATGGGGTCTTCCTGACTTCAGGGCTGGTGTTTTATCCACTGCATCACCTAGAATAATGAGAAGGCAGGTCAGGGAGGCAGTAAACAAAAACAAAACACAAGGGTGAAAAAAGAACGAGTGCAAAGAGGAAGAAAAATAGACTATATGAAAATACACAGAAATTGTGATTATGAATGTATAAATAAATAAATAAATGTATAATAAATGTATAAATGTGTGAATAAAATGTATAATACCAGGGAAACTGAGGCAAGTAGACCAAGAGAACTCTCGTTCAAAGCATTCTGTCTAGAGGAACTTAGACACAGAGTTTATATAGGATTGTAACTAGCAAAGCAAGGAGGTGATAAGAGAAACAAAAAGAATGCAGTTAGGAAATGTCCTTATTTATTGTCAGGCAGCTGTTATATAAGAAAAATATAATTTTTCACAGCCTAATGCAATAATAGGATACATACAATGTGAACATTGGGATGTGCATAAAGGTGGAAATGGGCTTAAGGGGACCTTCCAGAGTCAGTATTTTCAAAGAACAATAACTGGTCTTATATCTAGAAGCACTTTACAGGTGCCCAAGTAAGCAGAAGAACAGAAATGGCAAGGTCACTCTATGGTCATACTTTTTAATTTGATCTAGTGTGTGAGGCAGCTAAGTTCAGGTTCTCATGGCATACTTACAGGATCCTTTTTGGTTCAACAGAAGAAGTGGATAGCAGAGGGGAACAAAAACCAGAATCTTACAACATGTTGCTCATAAAAAACACACTGGAAGCAGAGAGATACACAGAAAGTAAGGCAAGGGATTGGAACAGAAGTTTTGCTTCAGGTAAAGTTTAAAAAAAATAATAATAATCCTTATCTTGGACAAAGCAAAAGTAAAAATAGATCTAATTAAAACAGATAAAGAAGGAAACTATAGCTTTCTAAAAGATACTATAGACAAGTAATATCAACATTAAATATATATGTACCATGTGGCAAAACATCCAAATTTATTTTTTATTATAGCTTTTTATTTACAAGATATATGTATGGGTAATTTTACAGCATTGACAATTGCCAAGCCTTTTGTTCCAATTTTTCCCCTCCTTCCCCCAGATGGCAAGTTGACCAATACATGTTAAATATGTTAAACTATATGTTAAATACAATATATGTATACATGTCCCAACAGTTATTTTGCTGTATAAAAAGAATAGCATCCAAATTTTTAAAGAAGTTATATGACAACGATTTTGTGTACAAACAAGAGATAGAGAGCATTGTGAAATACAAATTTAAAAGGTTTTGCACAAACAAAACAAATGCAACCAAAATTTGAATGAAAGCAGAAAACTAGGGGAAAATTTTTGTAGCCAGTGTTTCAGATAAAAGCTCATTTCTCATATATAAGGAGAATGGAATTTGTTAGAAAACAAGGCATTCTCCAGTTAATAAATGGGCTTGCTACTGACCCACTAGACAGACTGGAAGAAATGGCTAGCAGAACGTTTTTGAGGGCGTTCTGAAAGTTGGTGGTAGAAATCTTTGTACTACTAGGAAAGGGGAAGTGATAGGTCGATCTTGAGCTATTTTATTTTCTTTAAGTATGTATTAATAAATGGGCAAAGGATATGAACAGGCAGTTTTTAGATGAAGAAAACAAAACTATTTATTGGCATAGGAAAAAAAGTACTCTAAATCACTTTTAATTAGAGAAAGGCAAATTAAAACAACTTTGAAGTATCAAATCATATCTATCAGTTTGACTAATATAAAAAAGGAAAATCTAAATGTTTGAAAGGATGTGTGAAAATTGGGCCACTAAAGCTTTTCTGGTGGAGTTGGGAACTGATCCAGCCATTCTGGAGAGCCATTTGAAACTATGCCCAAAGTTCTATAAAAATGTGTATATCTTTGAACCAGGACTCAGGTCTATCCCAAAGAGATCTTTTAAAAAGGAAAAAGACCTATATATGCAAAAAATGTTTAAAGCAGCCCTCTTTGTGCTGGAAAAATATTGGAAGTTGAGGAGATGGTCATCAATTGGGGAATGGCTGACTGAACAAGTTATGGTATAAGATTGTGATGGAATATTATTGTGCTCTAAGAAATGGCTAGCAGAACATTTCTGAGGGGGTTCTGAAAGTTGGTGGTAGAAATCTTTGTACTATTAGGAAAGGTGAAGTGGTAGGTTGATCTTGAGCTATTTTATTTTCTTTAAGTATGTATTATCTTGGGAAGTTTCTCACCTCATCTTCTTGTTATTGGATAATCCCTTGAAATTGGTGAGTTTTATCTCTTTTTTGAGAGGATAGACAACTGCTCCTAGAAAATCTTTTATTCCTCCATTTTCAGGACTAGATATACATGACAGATTTTCACACTGCAATATGCCTCCATCCCTGAAACCTTCTTCTCCCATTGGTAAAATTTTGGAATCTCCTGGAAAAAATTTAAATAAGCTTTCTTTTATTCCCCTCTCAGCTTTGCTCTCAACACTTCACCACAATGCTTCAATTGTCTTCTAACCCTGGAACCTCCTTTTTCTATGTCACCCTCTTTTCATATAGATAGATAGATAGATAGATAGATAGATAGATATAGATATAGATATAGATATTTATGTGTAAGCTTCTTGACAACAAGGGCTGTCTTTCTTTTGGTTTGCATTTATATCCCTGGAGCATAACCCAGTGTCTGGCACTTTGTAAACTCTTAACACGTGTTCATTGACATGACTGAATGAATGAGTGATAATCCCTTTTAACTCATTCTTTAAATTTAGCAAATTCTATCAGTTATGACAACCAGACATTTCCTTTCTAGACTCCTTTCCTCAGCTACCACTATCAGTATCAAAAATACAACCACCACAATAAAACTATAATTTTTTCTTGCACTTTTTTTAGTCTAAACAATTTAAATATGATGCTTCATTGATCCACTAAATAAAGATAGCTTGTGTGACTTCATATTCTATGTATAAAAGCATTTAAGAAACAGCATACTGGATTACATGTGAAAAAGTTATGTTAACAGCTATAGTGTTTGCTCTTAAAATGTTTACAGAGGAGTTTATACTTGGAAAAGGATTCATTGACTAAGATATCCACTTTCAACTGCTTCATTATAATTGAAGTTGTAAACCGATTGAACAGGGCCAATGTCCCAATTTGGTTTCCACAGCCTAGGTAAGTACATTATTCTGAAATGGATTGATATGAGATAGACAGCTCAGATCAGATTATGTAATTTAAAGCATCATTTATTAGCCGGCCAGCAACTGACCCCACTAGACAAGCTAGTAGAGATCAGCCCCAAACCTTTAATGAGGTACACCTTTTAAGTATGTTTGCCACATCCTGGTACAACCTTGTGGTTACAGATTTCAGAAATCATTGACACAGTTTTTCGTTTACAATGGGGAAATGTCTGGATGTGAGTGAGCACACAACCGAACCTGTCGACATATTTTGCAATGTTGTCCTGACTCTGTTAGACACACATTTCTTTGAAAGTCTAGGGTCTCATGAACTGAGGGAAGGGGCCCAGTCTGAACATAACACTTCCCTTAATTTAGTTTAAGCAACAGTTTCCTATAAGCCTGAGGCCCCTTGACCTAGGGATGAGGGGGCCAGATTTTGTCCATTTCAATTCTATTGTCTGGAACCACTTTTATTCAGCATCTAGAGAAGACAAAGAAGGAAGGAAGGAAGGAAGGAAGGAAGGAAGGAAGGAAGGAAGGAAGGAAGGAAGGAAGGAAGGAAGGAAGGAAGGAAGGAAGGAAGGAAGGAAGGAAGGAAGGAAGGAAGGAAGGAAGGAAGGAAGGAAGGGAAGGAGCAACAGAGGAAGGTGAAGAAGGGAGAAAGGAAAAATGGAAGGAAAGAAAGAAAGAGAGACAGAAGGGAAGGAAGGAAGGAATATTCACCTACATCTATAAAATCTCCAAACTGTTGGGGAATACTTCAAATAGATACCTGTTCAATGCATGGATCCTCTCTCAAATAATCCCAACATTTCTAAACTTGGGGCATCTAATTTCTGCCTGAACCTTTCCTCTAATGAATAGCAAATTCATTACTTTTATAGTAAGCCTACTCAAATTTTAGACTGTTCTAATTATTAAGTTCTTCCTTATATTGAATGGAAATTGACTTCCCCATTGGTTCTACTTAAGGTCACTAATTCCCAAAAGATAAAGCCTAAACCCCTTTCCACAAGAAAATAAATAAATAAATAAATGCCCATCTCTGGGATATCCTAAATGCTCTAAAATTACAAAGGATCATAATAATACTAACTATTCTTGCCTAGGGCTGTTTCCCTCACATTTTAATTTAAAATATTGCTCCAAAATGCAGCCTTTCCATGTAAAGTGTAAATGTAGGATGTTTCCCTTTCATTCTCTAGAGAAGTAGAAATGCATCTGTAAAGATATTCTGCCTTTCCATTCACTTTCTCAATAATGGATTTGTGAGAGGAAATTGGCTCTAGACCAATAAGCTGCTTCTGCATATTGACTAGATGGAAACACACTGGGAGGCCCTCCCTTAAGAAAACTAGGGAAATGCTGTTCCTTTCTTTGTTTCCTATATCTCTGTATGACCTTGGCAAATTTATTCCACCTCTCTGGGGCCCCATTTTAGACTCAGCCTTATAGTGAAAGATGTAATTTGTAAACTTTTTTTGAGAAAAGTTCAATGCAGTTGTGCTATTAGTATCATCTGAAAAATAAGCATCCCTAGATTGGACTAAAGTAATCTCTGGGGTTCCTTCCTAGCCCTCATTTTAGGATCTTCATTGAGTCCCTACAGCAATCAGATTTATTACCCTCACCTCAATGGCCCTTTAATAGAAGAGGAGTTTTTGACATAGAGGTTATATGTAAGTGGGTTGTTCAGGAATCCCTGCACTTTCAACACCTCAAAGGATTGACTTCTGAGTCCTAACCTAACATACCCATCCATGGTCCACAGTGAAAAATGTTATGTAGATTCATGAATAAATAAGATTTTTTTTTTCTGTAAAGGTTCACTCTGGGAGCAAGGTTAAAAATATGTATTGTGGTTAATTTATTGTTTAAATGCCCTTCTTCTACACCTTAAGTATGTGTGATCTCCATGACTCTGACCTCTTCTGTTCTACCTCCTCCCCAGTTGATTTCATCAGTGCCCAGGGGTTCAATTATTACAAATGATTTTCAGATCCATACATACATCCCCAGTATCACCTTTGACTTCTGTCCCATATCTCTAACTGCCTGCTGACTCTACCCTCAGGCAAGGCAAACTCATCATTTCTGAAACTGTTGTCCTGATCTTACCCTATTCCAGGCCTTCTCTCAGTTTTCCTCTTTCAATTGTCAGTACCATCTTTCCCCTGTCATCCACTCAGTGGGGCTCTTTCCTATTCCCTGAAATCCATCTCCAATTTGTAGCCAAGTCTAAATGATTTTACCTTGACAATATTTCACACTTGTCTCCTGCTTTCCACTCAAACACCCATTAACCTTTTGCCAGCCCTAATTATTTCTCATGTATAATATAATAATGGTTTATTAATTGGGCTATATACATCATTTTCTCCTCTCAAATACATCCTTCACACAACTATTAAAATATATTCTCTATTATACATGTCAGTCTTCTGCTCAAAAATTCACTGTGGCTCCCTATTGCCTAAAAGATAAATTGCAGTCTCAGCCTGAAATTTAAAGCGCCCCCTATTTATCAAGTGATTACTATGTATAATGCAATATGGTGGACACTGAAGACACAAGGATGAAATATTCCATTGTCTGTTTCACCAAGTTACTCATGATCAATGAGAGAACAGATGAGATGTATAAAAAGAGGAGAAATGTAAAGTAGAACGTCCAAAGGAAAGATCCAGAAAAAAAAAAAAATTCAGGTAACAATGATCTCTTTCCAAAGGGAATCAGGGGAGGTTTCATGGAGTGAGTGATAGGAAAAGAATTTCAAAAAAAGACAAAGGCAAAAATGGAATATATTAAAGACAGTAATGAAGATAGGACAAAGTAAGATGAAATCATGCAAAAGCCTATCTCTGGACTATATCTCAGATTTCTTGAAATGGCACATGATAAACTGGAAACTTGATTACAATAACAATGTGATAAGTCCTAAATGCCAACTGAAGGGGGTCCTTTTTAATTATATAGGAATTTGCTTGGGAGTGACATAAAAGCCTTTTGATTTGAAAGATTAATTTTTAACATCAGATAAATAAAACATGTTGGTGATTGATTGGATATTCTACTGAATAATTAGAGTATGCTATAATGAAAAGGGCATTGACCTTTGCCTTGAACTCTGCCACTGATTAGCTGAGTGACTTTAAACTAGTCATTTAACATCTGTAAACCTCAATTATTTATTTGTAAAATGGAGATATTGATACCTATATTGCTTATCTCACAGTATTGTAAGAATCATCATGAGATTAAATTTGAAATAAATGAAAAATGTAAAATGACCTACAAATTGTAAGATTTAGTTTATCGAAAGTTGAATGTTTGGGAAGACTTAAAATTCTTTAATATTGATGAATATGTTCTGCTTATGTTTTTATGTGGTATAACTTTGTTTTGTTTTGGTTTGGTTTTTTAATTATTATTATAGCTTTTTATTTACAAAATATATGCATGGGTACTTTTATAATATTGACAATTGCCAAGCCTTTTGTTCCAATTTTTCTCTTCCTTCCCTCCACCCCCCCCAGATGGCAGATTGACCAATACATGTTACATATGTTAAAGTATAAATTAAATACAATATATGTATACATGTCCAAACAGTTATTTTGCTGCACAAAAAGAATCAGACTATGAAATAGTGTACAATTATCCTGTGAAGGAAATCCAAAATGCAGGCAGACAAAAACAGAGGGATTGGGAATTCTATGTAGTGGTTCAAACTCATCTCCCAGGGTTTTTTCACTGGGTGTACCTGGTTTAGTTCATTACTGCTCTATTGGAACTGATTTGGATCCTCTCATTGTTGGAGAGAGCCACGTCCATCAGAATTGATCATCATATAGTATTGTTGTTGAAGTATAGAATGATCTCCTGGTTCTGCTCATTTCACTCAGCATCAGTTCATGTAAGTCTCTCCAGGCCTTTCTGAAATCATCCTGCTGGTCATTTCTTACAGAAGAATAATATTCCATAACATTCATGTATGTGGTATAACTTTGAAAGAGATACAGCGTGACATAGTAGATAGAGAAGAGCATTTGGGAAAAAAAAAAAAAAAAAAAAAAAAGAACTGAGTTCAAGTCCCTATTTCCAACCCTTATTGGCTGTGTGACCTTGACCAAGTCAGGTGACCTCACTCAGGCTCCTTTCTAAGACTATGAAATGGAAAGGAGGTAGCAGCCTGAATAGGTAGAGGAAGTTTTCTCATTGGGAGATCTCTCCAACAATAAAATCCTAGGATGGGTTAAAAAAATTAAAATGCTGAACTATCAGGAAATGACTATGATAGCATGGTGTGCTGGAAAGAACTAATAATTTGAATGAGAAGGTCTAGGTTCACATCATATCTCTGTGTGACCTTAGGCAATATATTTATACTCTGTGGACCTATGTATCCTCTGTAATATAGAGAAATGTGTCTAGATTATGTCTAAAGTCTTTTTCAAACAAAAAGTTGATCTAATGGCAACAGGTGAGAGATCAGTCTGAACAACCATACAATTGAAAGAATCGAGTTACTCTTATTTTTTGTGCATGTTTAATAATTTTTAATAATAGTAGCTTTTTTATTTTTTAAATACATGTAAAAATAGTTTTCAACATTCACCTTTGCAAAACCTTGTGTTTTAACTTTTTCTCCTTTGTTCCCTATCTTCCCCTCCTCTAGAAGGCAAGTAATCCAGGATGGGTTAAATATGTGCAATTCTTCTAAACACATTTCCACATTTATCATGCTGTGCATAAAAAAATCAGATTAAAAAAATGAAAGAAAAAAAAAACAAGCAAACAACAATTACCACAAAACAGATTAAAATATCATGTTGTGATTCACAATCAGTCCCTAATCCTCTCTCTGGGTGCAGATGGTTCTCTCCATCACAAGACCTTTGGAATTGCCCTCAATGACCTGGTTGTTGAAAAGAGCCACTTCCATCAGAAGTGATCATCACATAATCTTGTTGTTACTGTGTACAGTGTTCTCCTGGTGGGTGTTACTTACTTCTCTTAGCATGGTTCATGTAACTCTCTCTAGGCCTCTGAAATCATCCTGCTGATTGTTATTCTACAACCTTCATATATCATAACTTATTCAGCCATTCTCCAACTGATGGTCATCCACACAGTTTCCACTTTCTGGCCACTACAAAAAGGGCTACCACAAACATTCTTGCACATGTGGTTCCCTTTCCCTCCTTTAAGATCTCTTTGGGATATAAGCCCAGTAGAAACAATGCTGGATCAAAAGGTATGCACAGTTTGCCCTTTGGGCATAGTTCCAAAATGTTGAGTTATTCTTTTAACGGAAACTAAAAGGTAAGTTACCTTTGCGTTAGTCACGAATACAGGTTCCCCCTACAGGAAATAATCAATGGACAAATTTTAATGCAGTAAAGGTGGCTCCCATCTTTTAAGTTCCAGCATACTCTTCTGTCTTTCTTTCTCCCTCAATCATAATCACTGACAAATTACCTTTTGAAACAATGAACTACCACTTACAATTGTGAAATGTGATTTAAAAAATAATAATAGCTAGAATTTATACAGTACTTTATTATTTGCTAAGTTATTCATAAGTATTCTCATTTTATCATCACAAAAACCAAAGAGGTTGTGTGTTATTTTAGCTCCCATTTTTTACTGATGAAGAAACTGAAACAATAAAATTATGTGACTTGCCCAGAGACTCACAGTTCCTAAGTGTCTAAGGCCAGATTTGTACACATTGAACACATTTATCAAGTATTTGTTAAGGGCCAAGTACCTCATACAAGGACAAAAATTAAACATTCCTTCCCCTCAGGGAGCCAATAATCCCTGGAGGGGGAGAGGTGGAGGAGGGGAAAAAGTGGAGGGAGAATGGCAGAATATAGCAGGCAAGCAGATATATGAAGTTTTTTGGTCTTTTTGGATTTTTTTATAACTGCATACAAATTAAATTTGTTTTAATTTTTGGGGGGGAAGGGAGAAAGCAGTAACAAATAAATCAAGAAGACTTCTAGAAGAAGGTGGTACTTAGCTCAATCCTCAAAGGTAGCTAAGAATTCAGAAAGGTGTCTGTAGATGCTTATCAAAGCTGGTTTAAAGATAAAATATAGCTATACCTTATAGTTCAGAGAAAGCAATTACCTCTATACCAAATTACATGTTTTTACATATATGCCATATTCTCCATTTTTGGCAATGCCAGAAGAAAATAAAAGTCACAGATATTAGCCTGTTTTAATCCAAACCCAGCACGAAAGGCTTTAGGAATTAAAGCTAAAAAATTAGGAGCATCCTGGTACAGCCTCAAACCTGTGTTATCGATAATACATTTATCTGCAGCTCTATTCCTAAGCAGAAAGAGGTAATGGAATTATATGAATAATGCAATGGGGCAGTCATTCTTTGTTTTCATCTTCCTATTCTCCCTTTAAGCCAGCTGTCAGTTTAACTGTCATTTCCAAGGACCATGAGATCAGGTAGGATTATATACTTGCGCTTTTCTGATTAATAACACTGGGAATCAATAAATAGATGAGCATTTAGCATAATACATCCTGGAAATAATAGGAAGTTACCTATTTGATAACAGCTCAATTTTTAAGTTCCTGTTTTTTATGCAGCTGAGTATACAAGTATCTCAGGAGCTGTCCATTAGGCTTGTCGAAAATGTCATAGATCAGAAATACATAGATTTATTTTAATACATCATAGACATTCGATGATGCTATAGTCCCTGTGTTCCATAATGAACAGCTGTTTGCAGGAACACTGCCTGGAGTCTTATTTGGCCCTTCATCAAATTTCAGAGTCAGTTGCTAAGTGGGGTGCTGAGTTAACACAGAATTTTTAAGTAAAAGACTTTTATCTGCCTTTAGAAATTTCCAAAAAAGTATTTTTTGTTCTCTGGAAATAAGGGATCATAAAGAAAAAAAAATTGGTTTCTTCAGCAGAAATGTATGTGTATGCATGCATGCATACATAAACTATATATATATATAATATACTGTTTATAAAATATAATGTATAAATATAATATAACATATATAAGTAGAAAATTTGCTCATACCAGCATTTATTTGCCATAAGAAATTCAATTTGCCATAGGACTTATTTCCCAAGTCCTTCCTACACTCTTACAATTCTAACCCCAGTCTATATAAATGAAGTACTTTTAATAAAAGGCTAGAAAACACAGCAGAATGAACAGTGACTCTCTTTTCCACCTCTCTGAGGTTTTATTTTAGAGTAATCCTTGAGTTTACTGGAAACTACCTAATGATAATGAATGATAAATAGCAACTCAGGTCACCTGCATTCAGACACTATTATTGAAACACAAAACTTTAGAACTAGAAGGTGATAAGTTGAAAAAAGAGATAGTTCAAGATAAAAATAATTAGCAGGAAATTCCTTTTTGGGAGAGGCGGAAGGAGATAATAACAGAGAATTCTTGTCTTATTTACAACCACAGAGAATTCCTGTCTTATTTACAACAACAGAAAATTCCTGTCTTATTTACAAATATCTCTGGAACCTCTTAGATAACATCTCTGTGCTGATGACCCTAGTTATATATAAAAGAAAGGTCTAAAAAATTGAATCCTTGCACTCAGTTCATACCAGTCTTGTGCCCGCCAACTGGCATCCCCTTGCCAGGCAGTTTGGCATTCCTGGAGGCCAAATGCCTATCTATCCCTTTACTATCAATACTTTGTTTCCATACGGCATTGAGTAGCGAATTCATTGGATACCGAACCCACCTATTGGGACTTTGGGAAGGAGAGAGATAATTAGACATCCCAAAAGAAACTGACCTATCTCAGTTTAGAACCTCAGTTTACTCCTCATCAGAAAGAACCTAAGAAATTGTCTAATGCAAGAGTTTTAAACTTGGACTCTGCAGACTCCATTCATAGGAATCTTGAAGTTGGACAGGAAAGATTACATCTTTATTCTCACTAACCTTTAATTTTCTTCCATTTTGAATGTAGGCAACACGCCATAATAGCATTAGGCTCCATAAAGTTGCCAAAATAGCTCACAAAGTTAA
This sequence comes from Sminthopsis crassicaudata, assembly GCF_048593235.1. Taxonomy (NCBI): domain Eukaryota; kingdom Metazoa; phylum Chordata; class Mammalia; order Dasyuromorphia; family Dasyuridae; genus Sminthopsis; species Sminthopsis crassicaudata. The sequence continues at coordinate 505,964,306 of NC_133619.1, forward strand.
AAAAAAAAATTCAAACCTCTGGTATAATCCAATACCATCATTTTGCAAATGAGGAATATGAAGAGCTGACAGGAAAAGTGAATGATTGAGTTACACAGGCAATAAGGAGCAGAACTACCAGGAGATATCAGAAACTCAAAAGAATACAATTTTTAACTCACAGAAACAATTCCAATGAAGAGAAAAAAAGCAGAGCATTCTAAAGACATCTGTGGGGATGTATCAACCAATTTGTTTTTCTACAAAAACAACCATAGAATATGGAAGCAAGAGTAAGTAATAGAATTTGAATACAAAACTCTGGCACAGTATTGTAAGCCTGCAATGGCTGAGGATGAGCTGAGGCTGACAAGGAAAGAAAATGACAATAAAAAGAGATTTGGGTTTTTCATGTGTTTCTGTTTTATCTCTACTTAGGAAAAGAGGAGAATCAAGGTGAATTATTTACAGTGGATAGAATGATAACTAATAATAAAGAGAAGACTCATTCTGATTCTATTTCCTCTACCAAGGAGAATCATCTTTGGACTGGAAATGTCAGAACAAAATGAGTGAGTTGATGTATAAATAAAGCAATAGTAATATGTTGCTGTTATTCAGTGAGTCCAGTTTTTGTGATCCTGCAAATCATAGCACATTAATCTGCTCAGGAGGTTCTCTTAGTAAAAATTCTGGAGTGATTTACCATTTTTTTCTCTAATGAATTAAGGGAAACACAGAGTCATCCAGCTAGTAAGAAGCTAAAGTCAGATTTCAAGTAAGGTCTCCACGACTCCAGGAGGGATAAAACTCAGAACTCAAAGCTTAACTTATAAAAATATACACGTATTAATATTAGTTTTTACAAGTAATTAAGGAAAAATAAAATAATATTTTTAAGATGCATGTTTACTTAAAGATCTGATAGATTGGACTGCTGAGATAGTAGTGGCAATCTTTGCCAAAATGATTATGAAATATTGAAGAAGTCCAAATGTCCTAATTTTTTTAAAGGATATGAGATAGGAACTTCAAACTATAAATTAGAGAGCCTATGGTTATTTTAGCAAAACAATTAAAAAAGACTCTCATTCTATTTAATCTTTTCTTTACTTAATTCCTTCAATCTCCCTGAAGAATCAGAATTTTTTTTCTTTTTGGGGCTTTTTGTTGTTGCTGTTTTGGGAGTTTGCTTACTTGCAGCTATTGCCTTCCTAGTATAGTTTTCCTTATCTTTCTAATTGATTTCTTTTTGGTGAGTTTGAAGTATTTTTAGTTAAATTGGTGTTTTAATGTTCAACTATCCTTTACCCAGTTCATTTGATGTCCAATCACCCCACCATTTCCTCTGTATATTATTCTTCTTATTTATTCAAATTAAGAGAAACCTTACTTCTTCCTTCTTTTTCATTCTGTAACCTGATGTTTATTTCCCTCATAAAGTAATCCAAAGAGAGTAAATGCATATTCTAAACCCTTTTCTAAAACTTAATTAGCTATTTCAATGCCCTTTGAAGATAATAAGGTTGTAAAGGAGCACTATAAGAAAAAACAATAATAATTAAAAGAAAATATGATCTCTATACAAGTAAGACATACTAATCTTGTCTATAGGGTACATTGAGCCAACTTAAAAGTTTGGTCTCACAGAATAATATGAAAAACAAAAATGCCAATAGGTCATAATGCAAAAAGCAATACAAGAAAACTACTCAAAATATGAATACAAAAAACAAAGTGTCAATTAAAAATAATCTATAGGCCACCTGCAAAAGAAAACCCTATGTTGTAAAATTCTAGTGGTTAAATTATACAATTTCAATAAAAACAAATTTTACAAGCAAGCAGTAAAATAGATCTTCAAAAATAAAGGGAAGAAAATTTGAATAATACAAGACAATTTTATATCTATAACAAATCACAAGAATATAGAGTTCTGAAAAATAAAGAAAATCAACACACACCCTAATGACCTATTCTGCAAACCTGATTCTAATCATTACTGAAAAAGATGAACTTTTTTTGAACTTAAGAAAAGAGGCATTCTTAAAATGAAAACTAGTGAAATTCTATAGTGAGGGAGGTAGGACAGAATGACCATGGGGAAGATAGATGTTAATAATATCTATTTTTGACAAGGCAATTGGCATTAAGTGATTTGCCCAGAATCACATAGCTAATATGTGTTAAGTGTCTGAAGCTGGATTTAAACTCAGGTCCTCCTGACTTCAGGGCCAATATAAATTCATTGTTCCAATTAGCTGTCTCCACTAATGAATTTCACAATGAGGGACATAAACAGAATTCCTACAATGGAAGAATAAATAGCTCTTTATCACCTATATGAAGTAAGTCATTCAGAGGCTAGAACACAAGATAAATACCTTATTAACTTTAATTCCTTGA